>NC_034013.1:7068588-7143057 GCF_000346465.2 Prunus persica | reverse complement strand
TCTATATCATTTCCGGGTTGTTTAGGACCGGAAATCATAAGGTTAACATCATGAACTTTCGTTTCATGCACAGCCATGGAGGGAGATTATATGTAACTAAGATAACCGGCCAACAACTATATCTGCTACTTAGAGAACTGTGGGGATTGAATCCATCAGATGAAAGAGCCAATCTCAAGTTTCTCGGCTCATTACCAAACTCAGGCCATTTATCATCAAGAAGTTTCCAAGACGGGGAATCCGCCGGATGAGACATCTGACCGTCAATTGATTTTCTAGCAGCATGCCACCAAGTCAAACTCTTAGCTGTCTCATGTGATTGAAACATCCTTTTAAACCTTAGAATTGGGGGAAAATACCACACCACCTTCGCTGGCACACCCTCTTTCAAGATTGAATCTTTGCCTTCCTTCCACCTTGAGATACCACAAGTAGGACAATTAGTTGAATCCTCATACTCCTTCCTATACAAGATGCAATCATTGGGGCATGCGTGCATTTTCTCATAACTCAGCCCCAATGCACACAAAGTCTTTTTAGCCTCATACATGGAGGTTGGTATTGTATTTCCTTCTGGAAGCAAATCGCCTTGAAGTGTCAATAATTCTGTAAAACAGACATCACTCATCCCATGTTTTGCCTTCAAATTATACAACTTCACTAATGCCGATAACTTCGTGTACTTTCTACAACCAGGGTACACTGGTTGATCTCCATCCCCAATCACATTGGCAAACTCATACGGATCCGAACCAAAATCACCAAAATCATTATCATCCATATCAATTTCTTCAGACACAAAACTATACCTACTATGGCCATCATCTTCTTCAACATTTCTACTAGCATTAGTAGTTGCTTCCCAAGGTTCTCCGTGAAATGTCCAATTCTTATAGCTTTGGTCAATTCCATTAAAGTATAAGTGATCCCTTATAATTCCAACCCCAAACAACTTCAAATTAACACATTTAACACATGGACAACGGATATGTGTTGTAGTTAGAAGATTTTCTACAGCAAAGTTCAAAAATGCTTCCACCCCAAATTCATATGCCTTCGATCTTCTATCCGAGTGCATCCATGACTTATCCATCTCCGACACTATAACCTATTATCTATAATAAAGTGAAAATACAGGCAATGACCATCACTATAGCAGATTATACAATGATCTAATCGCAAGTAATACACAACAGAGACGACGGGTTTTAAACAAAAACAGACATATTTGGCATATATAGACGACGGATTTTCAACAGACGTCGTCTATTATAAGTAATACAAACGACGGTTTATGAAAAAACCGTCGTGTATAAGTAATACAACGACGGTAGTTTAAAAAAACCGTCGTCTAATCGTCGTCGTATGCCTTAAAATTCGTCGTGTCTCAGTTTATTTTCAAGAACACAAAACCCATTAAGAACACAACATATATATGAAACCAAGCAAGAAACCAACATATACATGAAACCAAGCATGAAAACAATAAATCCATTCCCAATTCAACATAACATAGGGTGATTAAAAGATACGACAAAATTAAATCCATTCCCAATTCAACATAACAGATAATGTAATCCATGAACCCATTAAACAGAAAATCCATGAACCCATACCTATAAGCACATTATTAACAGATCGCAAAGCATACACATGAACCCCTTTAACAAAACAACCTAATATCATTCAATGAATTTACAAGGGGAAGATAGGGTTTGTACTTACAGGTTGGACGAGCTCACAGATTCGACGGAGCCTGGAGAGTGCAACTTTTAATTAGAGCAGAAGTGAGAGAGCGAAATGTTATGTCGCGCGAAATCTGAAAATTTTAGGTTTCAGGGTTCGAAGTATAAGAATAAGAGCCAAATCTAAAAAATTTTAGGTTTTAGAGCTCGCGCGTTTTAAAACGTCGAAAGAAAAACCAAGGCGAAAGTTCTACACGTACCGACGTAAATTTAATATTCCACGACGGAAACTTCATTTTTCGAATTAAGAACGTAAGGCCGTTCATTTTGAAGCTTCATTTTTCGGATTAATTTTAAATTTATTTTGAATTTTTTATATAACGACGACTGAAAAACCACGTCGGTGTTAAGAAATTAAAGACGTTGTAAATTATATAAACCGACTTACATATTAAAATGACGTCGTTTAAAGAGTAAACCATGTCGTATGTTTTTCTGTACGACGTAAAATATGTATTCCACGACGCAACCACCGTCGTTAAAAATTAATACCCTAAACCCATAAAACTAAATTATACAATTTAAAAAATTAAGTTTATAAAAGGTTTTATGGTTTTAAAGCCTAACATATACCCTAGACTACCCAAAAATTATACTTTAAAAATAAACCCCAATAAATAACAACCCTAATCTCTAAACCCTAGACTCTAAACCCTAAACCATAAAACTAGAAGTGATTTTATGACTCATCAAAACAATTTTGTTTTGGATGGTCATTTTAAATTTTTGTTATTCAAAATGAATTTTTTCAAGGTTTATGTGGAAGAAAATATATCAATGACTTCATAGGAGATGACTTTTCAATTTTCTGATTTATTTTAAATTTATTTTGAATATTTTGAAATAAAAATAATAAAATATTCTTACCACAACAACAAACCACGTCGGTGTTAATAAATTGTAGACGTTGTAAATTGTAATAGACTACTAAGTCGTTAAAATGACGTCGTTAAAATGAGAAACCATGGCGGCTATTTAACTATACGACGTAAAATATATATTCCACGACTTAACCGCTGTCGTTACATAAACGTCGTCGATGATACCCTGAACCCTTAAGAAATTGAAGATGTTGTAAACCATAAACGACTCAATTGTTCAAAGAACGTCGTCTAACTATATTTTTACGTCGTATTTGTTTAAAACACGAAACAACAAAATACGACGGTTTTTGACTTTATTAGGTCGTTGGAAAAGTATTACACGTCGGTTAAGCAATTTGTATGTTTTTTTTTTAATTTAAGAAAACCTCAACAAATTTTTACATTACATATTATAGAGAAAATTTGTACATTATACATAAATATCAAGTGTTCAATAATTGCCCTGTTTAATAATTTGGAAAACAAACTCTGCCCATTCATTCCGGACTTCATCAATGGCTTCTTGGGGGTATGAAGCTTCCTGGTTTCCCTTGGCATACTGCATAAACAATGACTATTAGGGTTTATAAATAAAAAGAAATTCAATCACAGACGACGATATTTTTCATAACCGACGTAGTATATCCATTCAACGACGTTAATTTTACACGACCGTCGTTGATAATACAAAAAACGACGTGAAATGTATGAAGGTAATTTCTTCTTACCTTATTCTCAAACCCCAAGGAAGGATCCATGATGATGTCCCTCATGAAGCGCATCACATAATACCCGCATTCGACATTGTTGGGTTGCTTTGGTGTGCCTGAGAGAGTTTTCCAAATTACATTTTTACGTCCTGCTCGGGCTATGTGGGTATGATATATTTTTAAAGCACTGTTCACAATGTTTTTCGCCTCTTCGTCGACCACACGATGACCTGGCAGAGGATCCAGAAAATAGACGGTCTCCTTCTTTGCTCTTACAATCAGCAAGATCCAATGACGGCTGCACAAAATTAATATAAAAACGACGGTTATTTACAAAAACGACGTATTATAGTATTTCACACGACGAAATAAAGTAGATAACGACGACATTATATATTTATCACGACGACAAATAAATACCGACGTGGTTAGTAGTTTCAAACGACTAAATAAAATAAAACACCGACGTGGTTAGTTTATAATCTGTCATTTATTGAAAATCATAAAAACAAAATCCTAAGGAGACTAACCCTGGATTGTAAGGCATCATGAAAAGCTGTTCACCGTCTGTCTTCTGAAGTCGAGCTGCTACCAGTCGTGATCTTTCAGTTATTGTGCCAGAGTTGGCACTAACTGTAGCAGGGTCAATAAAGCCAACCATGCTGCACATATTGGCTTGTTTCAAAACATCGTGTAAGTACCTAAATACATAAAATAATATAAACAAGTCAGCAAAAACAAACACGACGGTTATGTATAAAAAAACGACGTATTATAATATTTCACACGACGTACTGAAATAGATAAGGACGTTATAATATATTTATCACGACGGTAGTTAGTTAAGACGACGTGGTTAGTTAGTTAAGACGACGCAATATATAAACCAACGAGTTATTATCTTAGAAGTACAAACCTCATATATACAGCCAATACAGTAGCTCCAATTTCTTCCATGCCTGCAAATTGTGTAATATCTTCAGGCAGGAGGAAGGTATCGCGCTCACCACCAAACACCTCCTTATCAATTGTAAATTGGAGTGTCTTATCCTCAGGCAGGAGTGTCGTTTCCACAAAACGACAAAGGGTTTTTAAAGAAGATGGCGCCTCCATATTTGAATAAGCACCAACTTCAATAACCTGTTTAAAGAAATAAAAAAAATGACGTGGTAATTCAATAAAGACGACGGTTTAAGTAATAAAACGTCGTCTTAAAAGTATTTAAACGACGGTGAAAAAACTGTCGTGGTAATTCAATAAAGACGACGGTTTTATGAATAAAGCGTCGTCTGAAACCATTTAAACGACGGTGCAAAAACCGTCGTTTAAATATTTTATTACGTCTTAAAAAAATTCCGCCGTCTAAGTTTTAAACAAACGACGGATTAAATAAAAATATCGACGTCTGAAATTTTGAAAAACAAATAAAAAAGGCAAAGTTATGTGAACATACCTTGTCGTCATGCTTTTCTTCATCTTCTTTCTCCTTTTCTTCTTCCTTCTCTTCATCTCTTTTTTCTTCTTCCTTCTCTTCATCTGGCTGATGTTTCCCCATTTTGGCAGTATCATCCTCCAAATGTAGGGATCTCACATCACCTCCAGAGCAGCTAGCTTTGTCAGACATTGGATTTTTGGGGCTTTGGCTAATTCTTGGTTTAAGCATGCTTGGATCAAAAT
This sequence comes from Prunus persica, assembly GCF_000346465.2. NCBI lineage: Eukaryota > Viridiplantae > Streptophyta > Magnoliopsida > Rosales > Rosaceae > Prunus > Prunus persica. The sequence goes on along the minus strand of NC_034013.1, from coordinate 7,138,062 downwards.
TGGGAATTAATTGGGAAAGCTGACTCAGGAAATGCTCCCTCTCAGCCTCTACCAATTGTTTTGTCCTAGCCTCCATCCTTAAGGCCTCTTCCCTTGCCTTAGCCTCCATCTTTTTAGTCTCTTCTTGAAGGAGAACTCTTAAACTGTCCTTCAAACGGTCGTCAAAGCTCACCCTCTGTGGTTTGGGCAAATTGAAATATTGCCTTGGGGAAACACCAGCACCAACTCCCCTCAGTCTGCCTGGATGCTCGGGGCCCAAAGCCATGGTCAGCACATCATTGCTGCCATCTACTCTGACTTTGCCTTCCGAGACTTGTTTCTGCAATTCATCCTAAAAAAAGATAAACAAAAAAACACACGACGGTTATTTATGTACAAACGACGTATTATATAATTTCACACGACGCAATAACGTATAAACCGACGTTATTATAACTTATCACGACGGTAGTTATACCGACGTGGTTATTTATTTAAAACGACGAAATGAATAAACAACCGACATCTTATGCTATAATTAAAGATAACAGAGTAGTGATTCCTATTTAGACCGTTAACGACGTTTTTAAAAAAGTTTCGACGTGGTAATATCATTCACACGACGCGAAAATGAACCACCGACGTCTTATGCTATAATTACAGAAAACATAGTAGTGATTCCTATTTAGACCTTTAACGACGTTTTTAAAAACTTTTCGACGTGGTAATATCATTCACACGACGAAAAATATAACATACGACGTAATAAGAATAATTCACAGTTTAATAAAAATTTAAAACAGAGTGATAGTAGGCTTACAATTAATTTTGCTTTCTCTGCCACCTTTGGATCAGGGATGTTACCATGTTTGTCCTGTCTAGCTCTCTTCCATAAGGTAGATCGATCAATTTCTACCCCAGGCATGGTTTCCTCCAATTGATCCTCCAATCCAGCATATCCTTTTCGAGACAATCGATGATTGTACTCGAGTTTCTCCCTAATCTGTGCATGTTGAGAATGCACAGACTCAAAATCTTTGGATAGCCTTGAAGCTACAAAGGCATCCCATTGTGCTTTCTCTATGAATTTATATGTTTCAGGGGGTTGGCTTAATTTCTCCCTGTCATTGGTGTATGGAAGGATATAATGCATCGTTAGTGTAGACTTGAAATCCTTCCATTTCTTGGAAGCAGAAGCTAAAACAGAGGTCTTGCCCCCTTGGCCTACAACAAAAGCCATGTCAACTGCTTCCCAAATCTGCTCCTTTATATCCTTGGGGATTTGGGACCATTTCTTGTCCACAAGTGGGATCCTGGAGCGTGCCAACACACCAATATACGACTGCATCTCAATATGTGCTTGGCCAACACCTTTCCCCCTTTTATTGTACTCAACAATTGGCCTCAGTTTCTGAAGCTTTCTCTTCACAACACGAGGCATTGTGCTCATACCTCGACCAGTCTTTGAATCATCAGAGATTGTTGTCTGGCTGGTTTGTTCTGTCTCAGCAGATGATGAAGCAAACTTCATCTTCTTCGAAGACTTCATCTCCTTCGAAGACTTGTCTTGAGGAGCTACCATTCCAAGCTTCTTGGAGCCAGAATCCTTAGTTTGTTGTTGAGAAACCATTTTAACAGACAAAACTGCAAGTGAAAATATTTCAGGAAAACATTAAGAACACAAACGACGGTATTAAAACAATACGACGTATGATATGATTTTAGACGACGCAATGAAATAATCTCAGACGTAATAAATGTTTAAAACCATTATTTATATAACGTCGTGGTATATATGTTCACACGACGTCAATAGTAATACACCGTCGTGGTAAAATATTATTTATATAACGTCGTGGTATTTATGTTCATACGACGTCAATAGTAATACACCGTCGTGGTATTAACATTCACACAACGTAAAACAATAACATATTTTGTCGTCTATATTAGATACCAACCCTAGTTTCTTTTTCTTTATATTTTATCAAATAAGGGAAAAACAAAAACCATTGTTCAGAGAAATCAAACCTGCAATTAAACAAGCATATAAAAAAAGACTATTATTTTAAAAACAACTTTGTCAATTTTCAGACGACGCTAGAACAACTGACGAACCGTCGTGGTCTACCGTCGTCTTATTTAGTTGAGGTAGTTGTCTTCAAAGTTGGAAACTTTCCCTCTTTGTCTGTATATTTTATCAAACTTGGAAAGAAGTAAAATGATTTTGGCCAGAAAAAAGGTAAAAAGATTTTTCAAACAAAAAACGTATGAGCATGCAAAACAGTAACCAAAATAGTGAAAATGAAAGCTTACCTTTTGCGTGCAATGAAAGCAAGAGGAAGATGATCGATGTTTAAGTTCAGAGACGACGAAGAAGACGAGAGGAAGACGATGAGAAACTCTGACAATGCTCTGACAAGGAAAAAAGGCGAAAAGGTTTCTCTGGGAGATTGAAATTTTTAATCGGGTTTGGAAACAGTGCATGTGTAAGTCGAAAAGTTGCTTACATATAAAACCATTTCAAAAAAATAATACGGCGGTTACATTTAACTACGTCGTTTTTAACTAACACAACGCAATATTTTTCGTTCGACGTGGAATCATTTCATTTAACGTCGTTAGGTTTAATATAACCGACGTGGATTTTAATTTTTAAATTATGAATAGAATTTTTTTTCCCGTGACCTTTCAGTTTATTTTTCAATTACAGTGCGTTATAAATAGAGTTTTTTTTCCGGAGGAAATTTAAAACGAAGGAAATTAATATTCCGCAATATGTAAAGTTTCTTTTTTGGATGACAGATTTAAATAAAATAAGAATATAAAAACAACAAATGTGTAAGTCAAGTAGACGAAAAGTTGCTTACATATAAAACCATTTCAAAAAAATAATACGGCGGTTACATATAACTACGACGTATAAATTACAAAATACGACGGTACATTTAACTTCGGACGTGGTAAATAAATACGACAGTAGTTTGTAGGTACCGTCGTAGTAAACTCAAAAATTAAAGTACATAAGTAATAACTCGCGTCATGGTAGATTATTTAACACGTCGTTTTTATTAATTTACCGACGTGGATTTCTGTAATATACGTCGATCATACCGACGTTGATTTTACAATTTAAACGGCGGTTTTTTTGTAAGGACCGCCGTTGGTTTTAAAAATTTATTCTATAAATTTGTCGCTTTCATTCATTTTCGGTTTACATTTAAGGTTCCAAGTTCTTCCTCTCTCAGTCTCTCATGTCTCAAAGACAATAATTTGGATGTTTTCTCAAAGAGAAATTGAGCTTACTCGCATCAAATATATGTCCACAAGAAGAAGCTTGTCAACTAGCCTTCTCACTTCCTTGATCAAGCCTGATAGGACACTTAGTGCTTCTGAATACTCCTTGCTTTCCATCAAAAGAGATGCAAGCCTGGCCTCCACTCGCTGTCGAAGGAAAGTTCGCTTCTCAGGGAAATCTGAAGATCAGATGTGCCTGATCCTCTGCTTGATTTTCTTGCCTAAGAAGATCCGTCGGATTTGTGATAGCCTCTTCCTTTATCCGTAGAGCTTCAGAAGAAGAAGATGGGTTTCAAGAATGCGATAAAGAATAGAAATGGCTTCAGATGGCCTCTAAAGCATGAGCAATTGAATCAGTAGTTTCTGGGAGATATGATGAAGACATTGTCAATGCTTTGAACTACACAAGTCCTGCAGAAAGATATGTTAAAGAAACTGAAACAACGGCGGTTTTCTGTTCTACCGTCGTCTTTTCTCGTCGTCTATATTAAGTTAAGATGGCGGTAGATTTATAATTACCGACGTAGATTATTTTGTTAAACGTCGTTAAGTGCACTACAACCGACGTGGATTTTAATTTTAAATTATAAATAGAGTTTTTTTTCCAGTATTCTTTCAGTTTTAGTTTTCAATTCCAAAGCGTGATAAATAGATTTTTCTTTCCCAAGGAAATTTAAAATGAGGGAAATTAATGTTCTAGAATTTGTAAACTAACACGACGCAATATTTGCAAATCTGTGTCATCTGTTAAGATTATGATGTGGAACAGAGTTCCATCTGGTAAGATTTCGTAACCCTTGGGATCTCAGACAAATCTGATTATGTCGGCGGTGTTCTATATAAACCGTCGTGGTTATTTCAATTCTTGTCATTAAGTAGATCTACCGACGTAGGATAAGAAAATCAAAGAAAAAAATTGTTAACAAAAATTCTTATTAAGACGACCGTTAAAATTAAAGGTACGACGTATAAAATGAATAAATACGACGATAAATTTTATTGTACGATTTAAAGATAACGTCGTAGAACTATACGAGAATGACGTCGATATATTTATATTTTCCGTCGTTGTAAATTAATTTAATACGGCGATATTTTGTATTTTAAAGCCGTGGATTTGTTTGTAATTATACGGCGTCTTATACGAAAACCTCGTCGTGTTATTTTATGAGTAAAAACGGCAGTTTTTATTGAAATCGTCGTCTTTACTTTCTACGTCGGTCGATTCATAACTTCTGCCGTTCTTTGTTGGCATTGATTTTACACTGCGGAAATCTGTTTCAAATAGACGTCGGTTGTTTAATTATGTACGTCGTTGTTTTTGAACAGCCATTTGAATCTCCATTTTTTAGTTGTCTAAGGTTGTATTACACGACGGTGTTTTTAGAACCGTCGTCTTTTTATAAACCACGACGGTTTTCACTTAGACCGTCGTTGTTTTCTGGTCGTCTTTTTCACTTTTTGTAGTAGTGCCAAGTTTTTTACTCAATCCGATATCGATTGGTCCATGAAATTGGACAATTCAGGTTCGTATGAAGTTCGTTCTGAGTTGAAGTGGTTGGTGTATTGCATAGTTGTAGAGATTGGATTTTACTCAAAACCCACCAAAATGACTCCACCCACTGTATTATGATGTTTCCCAAGTTTTTGACTCAATCCGATATCAATTGGTCCATGAAATTGGACAATTCAGGTTCGTATGAAGTTCATTATGAAATGGAGTGCTTGGTGTATTGCATAATTGTAGAGAGTCGATTTCATTCAAAACCCGCCAAATGACTCCCCCCACCGTATTATGATGTTCCCCAAGTTTTGGACTCAATCCGATATAGATTGGTCCATGAAATTGGACAATTCAGGTTCGTACGAAGTTCGTTCTGAAATGGAGTGGTTGGTGTATTGCATAGTTTTATCCATTGGATTTCACTCAAAAAACCCCAAATGCCTCCTCCCACCGTATGTCATTCCCCAAATTTTGGACTCAATCCGATATCGATTGGTGCATGAAATTGGACAATTCAGGTTTGTACGAAGTTCGTTCTGAAATGGAGTGGTTAGTGTATTGCATAGTTTTAGCCACTGGATTTCACCCAAAAGTCACCAAATGACTCCTCCCATCATATGATGATGTTCCCCAAGTTTTGGACTCAATCCGATATCGATTGGTCCATGAAATTGGACAATTGAGGTTCGTACGAAGTTCGTTATGAAATGGAGTGGTTAGTGTATTGCATAGTTGTAGGGATTGGATTTCACTCAAAGGCCACCAAATGACTCCTCCCATCATATTATGTTGCTCCTCAAGTTCCGGACTCAATCCAATATCGATTGGTACACGAAATTGGACAATTCAGGTTCGTACGAAGTTCGTTCTGAAATGGAGTGGTTAGTGTATTGCATTGTTTTAGCCATTGGATTTCACTCAAAAGTCACCAAATGACTCCTCCCATCATATAATGATGTTCCCCAAGTTTTGGACTCAATCCGATATCGATTGGTCCATGAAATTGGACAATTCAGGTTCTTACGAAGTTCGTTCTGAAATGGTGTGTTTAGTGTATTGCATAGTTTTAGCCATTGGATTTCACTCAAAAGTCACCAAATGACTCCTCCCATCATATTATGATGTTCCCTAAGTTTTGGACTCAATCAGATATCGATTGGTCCATGAAATTGGACAATTCAGGTTCGTACGAAGTTCGTTATGAAATGGAGTGCCTGGTGTATTGCACAGTTGTAGAGATTCGATTTCATTCAAAACTCGCCAAATGACTCCTGCCACCGTATTATGATGTTTCCCAAGTTTTGGACTCAATCCGATATCGATTGGTCCATGAAATTGGACAATTCATGTTCCTACGAAGTTCGTTCTGAAATGGAGTGGTTAGTGTATTGCATAGTTTTAACCATTGGATTTCACTCAAAGGACACGAAATGACTCCTCCCACAGTATATTCTCCAAGTATTGGCCTGAATCCGATATCGATTGGTCCATGAAATTGGACAATTGAGGTTCGTACGAAGTTCGTTACGAAATGGAGTGGTTAGTGTATTGCATAGTTGTAGGGATTGGATTTCACTCAAAGGCCACCAAATGACCCCTCCCATCATATTATGTTGCTCCTCAAGTTTCGGACTCAATCCAATATCGATTGGTACACGAAATTGGACAATTCAGGCTCGTACGAAGTTTGTTATGAAATGGAGTGCTTGGTGTATTGCATAGTTTTAGCCATTGGATTTCACTCAAAAGGCACCAAATGACTCCTCCCATCATATTATGATGTTCCCCAAGTTTCGGACTCAATCCCATAGCGATTGGTCCATGAAATTGGACAATTCAGGTTTGTACGAAGTTCGTTCTGAAATGGAGTGGTTAGTGTATTGCATAGTTTTAGCCATTGGATTTCACTCAAAAGTCACCAAATGACTCCTCCCATCATATGATGATGTTCCCCAAGTTTTAGCCTCAATCCGATATCGATTGGTCCATGAAATTCGACAATTCAGGCTCGTACGAAGTTCGTTATGAAATGGAGTGGTTGATGTATTGCATAGTTTTAGCCATTGGATTTCACTCAAAAGGCACCAAATGACTCCTCCCATCATGTTATGATGTTCCCCAAGTTTCGGACTCAATCCGATATCGATTGGTCAATGAAATTGGACAATTCAGGTTTGTACGAAGTTCGTTCTGAAATGGAGTGGTTAGTGTATTGCATAGTTTTAGCCATTGGATTTCACTCAAAAGTCACCAAATGACTCCTCCCATCATATGATGATGTTCCCCAAGTTTTGGACTCAATCCGATATCGCTTGGTCCATGAAATTGGACAATTCAGGTTCTTACGAAGTTCGTTCTGAAATGGTGTGTTTAGTGTATTGCATAGTTTTAGCCATTGGATTTCACTCAAAAGTCACCAAATGACTCATCCCATCATATTATGATGTTCCCTAAGTTTTGGACTCAATCAGATATCGATTGGTCCATGAAATTGGACAATTCAGGATCGTACGAAGTTCGTTATGAAATGGGGTGGTTATTGTATTGCATAGTTTAAGCCATTGGATTTCACTCAAATGTCACCAAATGACTCCAGACATCATATTATGATGTTCCCCAAGTTTTGGCCACAATCCGATATCGATTGGTCCATGAAATTCGACAATTCAGGTTCGTACGAAGTTCGTTATGAAATGGAGTGGTTGGCGTATTGCACAGTTGTAGAGATTGGATTTCACTCAAAAGTCACCAAATGACTCCAACCATCATATTATGATGTTTCAAAACTTTTGGACTCAATCCGATATCGATTGGTCCATCAAATTGGACAATTCAGGTTCGTACGAAGTTCGTTATGAAATGGAGTGGTTAGTGTATTGCATAGTTGTAGAGATTGGATTTCACTCAAAGGCCACGAAATGACTCCTCCCACCGTATTGTGATGTTCCCCAAGTATTGGCCTCAATCCGATATCGATTGGTCCATGAAATTGGACAATTCAGGTTCGTACGGAGTTCGTTCTGAAATGGAGTGGTTAGTGTATTGCATTGTTTTAGCCATTGGATTTCACTCAAAAGTCACCAAATGACTCCTCCCATCAGATTATGATGTTCCCCAAGTTTTTGACTCAATCCGATATCGTATGAAGTTCGTTCTAAGATGGAGTGGTTGGTGTATTGCATAGTTGTAGAGATTTGGATTTTACTCAAAACCCACCAAAATGACTCCACCCACCGTATTATGATGTTCCCCAAGTTTTGGACTCAATCCGATATCGATTGGTCCATGAAATTGGACAATTCAGGTTCGTATGAAGTTCGTTATGAAATGGAGTGCTTGGTGTATTCCACAGTTGTAGAGATTCGATTTCATTCAAAACCCGCCAAATGACTCCTCCCACCGTATTATGATGTTCCCCAAGTTTTGGACTCAATCCGATATCGATTGGTCCATGAAATTGGACAATTCAGGTTAGTACGAAGTTCGTTCTGAAATGGAGTGGTTGGTGTATTGCATAGTTTTAGCCATTGGATTTCACTCAAAAGACCGCAAATGCCTCCTCCCACCGTATTATGATATTCCCCAAATTTTGGACTCAATCCGATATCAATTGGTCCATGAAATTGGACAATTCAGGTTCGTACGAAGTTCGTTCCGAAATCGAGTGGTTAGTGTATTGCATAATTTTAGCCATTGGATTTCAGTCAAAAGACACCAAATGACTCCTCCCACCGTATTATGATGTTCCCCAAGTTTTGGACTCAATCCGATATCGATTGGTCCATGAAATTGGACAATTTAAGTTTGTACAAAGTTCGTTCTGAAATGGAGTGGTTAGTGTATTGCATAGTTTTAGCCATTCGATTTCACTCAAAAGGCACTAAATGACTCATCCCATCATATTATGATGTTCCCCAAGTTTCGGACTCAATCCGATATCGATTGGTCCATGAAATTGGACAATTCAGGTTTGTACGAAGTTCGTTCTGAAATGGAGTGGTTAGTGTATTGCATAGTTTTAGCCATTGGATTTCACTCAAAAGGCACCAAATGACTCCTCCCATCGTATTATGATGTTCCCTAAGTTTTGGACTCAATCAGATATCGATTGGTCCATGAAATTGGACAATTCAGGATCGTACGAAGTTCGTTATGAAATGGGGTGGTTATTGTATTGCATAGTTTAAGCCATTGGATTTCACTCAAATGTCACCAAATGACTCCAACCATCATATTATGATGTTCCCCAAGTTTTGGCCACAATCCGATATCGATTGGTCCATGAAATTCGACAATTCAGGTTCGTACGAAGTTCGTTATGAAATGGAGTGGTTGGCGTATTGCACAGTTGTAGAGATTGGATTTCACTCAAAAGTCACCAAATGACTCCAACCATCATATTATGATGTTTCAAAACTTTTGGACTCAATCCGATATCAATTGGTCCATGAAATTCGACAATTCAGGTTCGTACGAAGTTCGTTATGAAATGGAGTGGTTAGTGTATTGCATAGTTGTAGAGATTGGATTTCACTCAAAGGCCACGAAATGACTCCTCCCACCGTATTGTGTTGTTCCCCAAGTATTGGCCTCAATCCGATATCGATTGGTGCATGAAATTGGACAATTCAGGTTCATACGAAGTTCGTTCCGAAATGGAGTGGTTAGTTTATTGCATAATTTTAGCCATTGGATTTCATTCAAAAGACACCAAATGACTCCTCCCACCGTATTATGAAGTTCCCCAAGTTTTGGACTCAATCCGATATCGATTGGTCCATGAAATTGGACAATTCAAGTTTGTACAAAGTTCGTTCTGAAATGGAGTGGTTAGTGTATTGCGTAGTTTTAGCCATTGGATTTCACTCAAAAGGCACCAAATGACTCATCCCATCATATTATGATGTTCCCCAAGTTTCGGACTCAATCCGATATCGATTGGTCCATGAAATTGGACAATTCAAGTTTGTACAAAGTTCGTTCTGAAATGGAGTGGTTATTGTATTGCATAGTTTTAGCCGTTGGATTTCACTCAAAAGTCACCAGATGACTCCTCCCATCATATGATGATGTTCCCCAAGTTTTGGACTCAATCCGATATCGATTGGTCCATGAAATTGGACAATTCAGGTTCTTACGAAGTTCGTTCTGAAATGGTGTGTTTAGTGTATTGCATAGTTTTAGCCATTGGATTTCACTCAAAGGTCACCAAATGACTCCTCCCATCATATGATGATGTTCCCTAAGTTTTGGACTCAATCAGATATCGATTGGTCCATGAAATTGGACAATTCAGGTTCGTACGAAGTTCGTTATGAAATGGAGTGCTTGGTGTATTGCACAGTTGTAGAGATTCGATTTCATTCAAAACTCGCCAAATGACTCCTGCCACCGTATTATGATGTTTCCCAAGTTTTGGACTCAATCCGATATCGATTGGTCCATGAAATTGGACAATTCAGGTTTGTACGAAGTTCGTTCTGAAATGGAGTGGTTAGTGTATTGCATAGTTTTAGCCATTGAATTTCATTCAAAAGTCACCAAATGACTCCTCCCATCATATGATGATGTTCCCCAAGTTTTGGACTCAGTCCGATATCGATTGGTCCAAGAAATTGGACAATTCAGGTTTGTACGAAGTTCGTTCTTAAATGGAGTGATTAGTGTATCGCATAGTTTTAGCCATTGAATTTCACTCAAAAGTCGCCAAATGACTCCTCCCATCATATGATGATGTTCCCCAAGTTTTGGACTCAATCCGATATCGATTGGTCCATGAAATTGGACAATTCAGGTTCTTACGAAGTTCGTTATGAAATGGTGTGTTTAGTGCATTGCATAGTTTTAGCCATTGGATTTCACTGAAAAGACACCAAATGACTCCTCCCTCCGTATTATGATGTTCCCGAAGTTTTGGACTCAATCCGATATCGATTGGTCCATGAAATTGGACAATTCAAGTTTGTACAAAGTTCGTTCTGAAATGGAGTGGTTAGTGTATTGCATAGTTTTAGCCATTGGATTTCACTCAAAAGGCAGCAAATGACTCATCCCATCATATTATGATGTTCCCCAAGTTTCGGACGCAATCCGATATCGATTGGTCCATGAAATTGGACAATTCAGGTTTGTACGAAGTTCGTTTTGAAATGGAGTGGTTAGTGTATTGCATAGTTTTAGCCGTTGGATTTCACTCAAAAGTCACCAAATGACTCCTCCCATCATATGATGATGTTCGCCAAGTTTTGGACTCAATCCGATATCGATTGGTCCATGAAATTGGACAATTCAAGTTCTTACGAAGTTCGTTCTGAAATCGTGTGTTTAGTGTATTGCATAGTTTTAGCCATTGGATTTCACTCAAAAGTCACCAAATGACTTCTCCCATCATATGATGATGTTCCCCAAGTTTTGGACTCAATCCGATATCGATTGGTCCATGAAATTGGACAATTCAGGTTCTTACGAAGTTCGTTATGAAATGGTGTGTTTAGTGTATTGCATAGTTTTAGCCATTGGATTTCACTCAAAAGTCACCGAATGACTCCTCCCACCGTATTATGATGTTCCACAAGTTTTGGACTCAATCCGATATCGATTGGTCCATGAAATTGGACAATTCAGGTTCGTACGAAGTTCGTTCTGAAATGGAGTGGTTGGTGTATTGCATAGTTTTAGCCATTGGATTTCACTCAAAAGACCCCAAATGACTCCTTCCACCTTATTATGATATTCTCCAAGTTTTGGACTCAATCCGATATCGATTGATCCATGAAATTGGACAATTCAGGTTTGTACGAAGTTCGTTCTTAAATGGAGTGGTTAGTGTATTGCATAGTTTTACCCATTGGATTTCAGTCAAAAGACACCAAATGACTCCTCCCTCCGTATTATGGTGTTCCCCAAGTTTTGGACTCAATCCGATATCGATTGGTCCATGAAATTGAACAGTTCAGGTTTGTACGAAGTTCGTTCGGAAATGGAGTGGTTAGTGTATTGCATAGTTTTAGCCATTGGATTTCACTCAAAAGTCACCAAATGACTCCTCCCATCATATTATGATGTTCCCCAAGTTTCGGACTCAATTCGATATCGATTGGTCCATGAAATTGCACAATTCAAGTTCGTACGAAGTTCGTTCTGAAATGGAGTGGTTAGTGTATTGCATAGTTTTAGCCATTTGATTTCACTCAAAAGGCACCAAATGACTCCTCCCATCATATTATGATGTTCCCCAAGTTTCGGACTCAATCCGATATCGATTGGTCCATGAAATTGGACAATTCAGGTTTGTACGAAGTTCGTTCTGAAATGGAGTGGTTAGTGTATTGCATAGTTTTAGCCATTGGATTTCAGTCAAAAGACAACAAACGACTTCTCCCTCCGTATTATGATGTTCCCCAAGTTTTGGACTCAATCCGATATCGATTGGTCCATGAAATTGGACAGTTCAGGTTTGTACGAAGTTCGTTCTGAAATGGAGTGGTTAGTGTATTGCATAGTTTTACCCATTGGATTTCACTCAAAAGTCACCAAATGACTCCTCCCATCATACTATGATGTTCCCCAAGTTTTCGGACTCAATCCGATATCGATTGGTCCATAAAATTGGACAATTCAAGTTCGTACGAGTTCATTATGAAATGGAATGGTTAGTGTATTGTATAGTTTAGCATTGGATTTCACTCAAAAAGCACCAATGACTCCTCCCATCATATTATGATGTTCCCCACGTTTCGGACTCAATCCGATATCGATTGGTCCATGAAATTGGACAATTCAGGTTTGTACGAAGTTCGTTCTGAAATGGAGTGGTTAGTGTATTGCATAGTTTTAGCCATTGGATTTCAGTCAAAAGACAACAAACGACTTCTCCCTCCGTATTATGATGTTCCCCAAGTTTTGGACTCAATCCGATATCGATTGGTCTATGAAATTGGACAATTCAGGTTTGTACGAAGTTCGTTCTGAATGGAGTGGTTAGTGTATTGCGTAGTTTTAGCCATTGGATTTCACTCAAAAGTCACCAAACCACTCCTCCCATCGTATTATGATGTTCCCCAAGTTTCGGACTCAGTCCGATATCGGTTACTCCTTGAAATTTGACAATTCAGGTTCGTACGAAGTTCGTTATGAAATGGAGTGGTTGGTGTATTGCATAGTTTTAGCCATTGGATTTCACTCAAAAGTCACCAAATGACTCCTCCCATCATATTATGATGTTCCCCACGTTTCGGACTCAATCCGATATCGATTGGTCCATGAAATTGGACAATTCAGGTTTGTACGAAGTTCGTTCTGAAATGGTGTGGTTAGTGTATTGCATAGTTTTAGCCGTTGGATTTCACTCAAAAGTCACCAAATGACTCCTCCCATCATATTATGATGTTCCTCAAGTTTCGGACTCAAACCGATATCGATTGATCCATGAAATTTGACAATTCAGGTTCGTACGAAGTTCGTTCTAGAAATGGAGTGGTTATTGTATTGCATAGTATTAGCCATTGGATTTCACTCAAAAGTCCCCAAATGACTCCTCCCATCATATTATGATGTTCCCGAAGTTTTGGACTCAAGCCGATATCGATTGGTCCATGAAATTGGACAATTCAGGTTCGTACGAAGTTCGTTCCGAAATGGAGTGGTTGGTTTATTGCATAGTTTTAGCCATTGGATTCACTCAAAAGTCACCAAATGACTCCTCCCATCATATTATGATGTTCCCCAAGTTTCGGACTCAATTCGATATCGATTGGTCCATGAAATTGGACAATTCAAGTTCGTACGAAGTTCGTTCTGAAATGGAGTGGTTAGTGTATTGCATAGTTTTAGCCATTGGATTTCACTCAAAAGGCACCAAATGACTCCTCCCATCATATGATGATGTTCCCCAAGTTTTGGACGCAATCCGATATCGATTGGTCCATGAAATTGGACAATTCTGGTTCTTACGAAGTTCGTTCTGAAATGGTGTGTTTAGTGTATTGCATAGTTTTAGCCATTGGATTTCACTCAAAAGTCACCAAATGACTCCTCCCATCATATGATGATGTTCCCCAAGTTTTGGACTCAATCCGATATCGATTGGTCCATGAAATTGGATAATTCAGGTTCTTACGAAGTTCGTTATGAAATGGGTTGTTGGTGTATTGGATTGTTCTAGAGATTGGATTTCACTCAAAACCCACCAAATGACTCCTCCCACAATATTATGATGTTCCCCAAGTTTTGGACTCAATCCGATATCGATTGGTCCTTGAAATCGGGCAATTCAAGTTTGTACAAAGTTCGTTATGAAATGGAGTGGTTAGTGTATTGCATAGTTTTAGCCATTGGATTTCACTCAAAAGTCACCAAATGACTCCTCCCATCATATGATGATGTTCCCCAAGTTTTGGACTCAATCCGATATCGATTGGTCCATGAAATTGGACAATTCAGGTTCGTACGAAGTTCGTTCTGAAATGGGGTTGTTGGTGTATTGGATTGTTCTAGAGATTGGATTTCACTCAAAACCCACCAAATGACTCCTCCCACAATATTATGATGTTCCCCAAGTTTTGGACTCAATCCGATATCGATTGGTCCTTGAAATCGGGCAATTCAAGTTTGTACAAAGTTCGTTATGAAATGGAGTGGTTAGGGTATTGCATAGTTTTAGCCATTGGATTTCAGTCAAAAGACACCAAATGACTCCTCCCTCCGTATTATGATGTTCCCCAAGTTTTGGACTCAATCCGATATCGATTGGTCCATGAAATTGGACAATTCAGGTTCGTACTAAGTTCGTTCTGAAATGGAGTGGTTAGTGTATTGCATAGTTTTCGCCATTGGATTTCACCGAAAGACCCCAAATGACTCCTCCCACCATATTATGATGTTCCCCAAGTTCTGGACTCAATCCAATGTCGATTGTTCCATGAAATTGGACAATTCAAGTTCGTATGAAGGTCGTTCTGAAATGGAATGGTTTGTGTATTAAAAAGCTTTAGCGATTGGAGTTCTCTCAAAAAGTCACCAAATGACTCCTCCCACCATATTATGATGTTACCCAAGTTTTGGACTCAATTCGATATCGATTGGTCCACGAAATTGGACAATTTAGGTTCATACGATGTTCGTTCTGAAATGGAGTGGTTGCTGTATTGCATAGTTCTAAAGATTGGATTTCACTCAAAACCCAACAAATGACTCCTCCCATCATATTACGATGTTCCCCAAGTTTCGAACTCAATCCGATATCGATTGGTCCATGGAATTGGACAATTCAAGTTCTTACGAAGTTCATTCTGAAAGGCAGTGGTTGGTGTATTGCATAGTTTTTGCCATTGGATTTCACTTAAAAGACACCAAATGACTCCTCCCATCATATTATGATGTTCCCCATGTTTTGGACTCAACCCGATATCGATTGATCCATGAAATTAGAGAATTTCGGTTCGTACGAAGTTCGTCACGAAATAGTGTGGTTGGTGTATTGCATAGTTGTAGAGATTGGATTTCACTGAAAACCCATAAAATGACACCTCCCACCGTATTATGATGTTCCCCATGTTTTGGACTCAATCCGATATCGATTGGTCCATGAAATTGGACAATACAGGTTCGTGTGAAGTTCGTTACGAAATAGAGTGGTCGGTGTATTGGATAGTTGTAGAGATTGGATTTCACTCAAAACCCACCAAATGACTCCTCCCACCGTATTTTGATGTCCCCCAAGTTTTGGACTCAATCTGATATCGATTGGTCCATGAAATTGGACAATTCAGGTTCGTACGAAGTTCATTCTGAAATGGAGTCGTTGGTGTATTGCATAGTTATAGAGATTGGATTTCACTCAAAACCCTCCAAATGACTCCTCCCACCATATTATCATGTTCCCCAAGTTTTGGACTCAATCCGATATCGATTGGTCCATGAAATTGGACAATTCAGGCTCGTACGAAGTTCGTTATGAAAAGGAGTGGTTGGGGTATTGCATAGATGTAGAGATTGGATTTCACTCAAAACCCACCAAATGACTCCTCCCACCGTATTATGATGTTCCCCATGTTTTGGACTCAATCTGATATAGATTGGTCCAAGAAATTGGACAACTCAGGTTCGTACGAAGTTCGTTAGAAAATAGAGCGGTTGGTGTATTGCATAGTTGTAGAGATTGGATTTCACTCAAAAGCCACCAAATGACTCCTCCCACCGTATTATCATGTTCCCCACGTCCTGGACTCAACACGATATCGATTGGTCCATGAAATTGAACAATTCAGGTTCGTACGAAGTTCGTTATGAAATGGAGTGGTTAGTGTATTGCAAAGTTGTAGAGATTGGATTTCACTCAAAACCCACCAAATGACTCCTCCCACCGTATTATGATGTTCCCCATGTTTTGGACTCAATCCGATATAGATTGATCCAAGAAATTGGACAACTCAGTTCGTACGAAGTTCGTTAGAAAATGGAGCGGTTGGTGTATTGCATAGTTGTAGAGATTGGATTTCACTCAAAGCCACGAATGACTCCTCCCACGTATTATCTTGTTCCCCAAGTCTTGGACTCAATACGATATCGATTGGTCCATGAAATTGAACAATTCAGGTTCGTACGAAGTTCGTTATGAAATGGAGTGGTTAGTGTATTGCATAGTTGTAGGGATTGGATTTCACTCAAAACCCACCAAATGACTCCTCCCACCGTATTATGATGTTCCCCATGTTTTGGACTCAATCCAATATAGATTGGTCCAAGAAATTGGGCAACTCAGGTTCGTACGAAGTTCGTTAGAAAATGGAGCGGTTGGTGTATTGCATTGTTGTAGAGATTGGATTTCACTCAAAAGCCACCAAATGACTCCTCCCACCATATTATGATGTTCCCCAAGTTTTGGACTGAATCCGATATCGATTGGTCCATGAAATTGGACAACTCTAGTTTGTACGAAGTTCGTTATGAAATGGAGTGGTTGGTGTATTGCATAGTTTTTGCCATTGGATTTCACTCAAAAGGCACCAAATGACGCCTCCCATCATATTATGTTGTTCCCCAAGTTTTGGACTCAATCCGATATCGATTGGTCCACGAAATTGGACAATTCAGGTTCGTACGAAGTTCGTTCTGAAATGGAGTGGTTAGTGTATTGCATAGTTTTAGCCATTGGATTTCACTCAAAAGGCACCAAATGACTCCTCCCATCATATCATGTTGCTCCTCAAGTTTCAGACTCAATCCAATATCGATTGGTCCACAAAATTGGACAATTCAGGCTCGTACGAAGTTCGTTATGAAATGGAGTGGTTGGTGTATTGCATAGTTTTAGCCATTGGATTTCACTCAAAAGGCACCAAATGACTCCTCCCATCATATTATGATGTTCCCCAAGTTTTGGACTCAATCCGATATCGATTGGTTCATGAAATTGGACAATTCTGGTTTGTACGAAGTTTGTTCTGAAATGGAGTGGTTAGTGTATTGCATAGTTTTAGCCATTGGATTTCACTCAAAAGTCACCAAATGACTCCTCCCATCATATTATGATGTTCCCCAAGTTTTGGACTCAATTCGATATCGATTGGTCCATGAAATTGGACAATTCAGGTTCGTACGAAGTTCGTTATGAAATGGAGTGGTTAGTGTATTGCATAGTTTTAGCCATTGAATTTCACTCAATAGTCACCAAATGACTCCTCCCATCATATTATGTTGTTCCTCAAGTTTCGGACGCAATCCGATATCGATTGGTCCATTAAATTGGACAATTCAGGTTTGTACGAAGTTCGTTCTGAAATGGACTGGTTGGTATATTGTATAGTTGTAGAGATTGGATTTCACTCAAAACCATCCAAATGACTCCTCCCACCGTATTATGATGTTCCCCAAGTTTTGGACTGAATCCGATATCATTGGTCCATGAAATTGGACAATTCAGGCTAGTACGAAGTTCGTTATGAAATGGAGTGGTTGGTGTATTGCATAGTTTTAGCCATTCGATTTCCCTGAAAAGGATCCAAATGACTCCTCCCATCATGTTATGTTGTTCCTCAAGTTTTGGACTGAATCCGATATCGATTGGTCCATGAAATTGGACAATTCAGGCTAGTACGAAGTTCGTTATGAAATGGAGTGGTTGGTGTATTGCATAGTTTTAGCCATTCGATTTCCCTGAAAAGGATCCAAATGACTCCTCCCATCATGTTATGTTGTTCCTCAAGTTTCGGACGCAATCCGATATCGATTGATCCATGAAATTGGACAATTCAGGTTCGTACGAAGTTCGTTCTGAAATGGAGTGGTTAGTGTATTGCATAGTGCTAAAGATTGGATTTCACTCAAAACCCAACAAATGACTCCTCCCACCATATTACGATGTTCCCCAAGTTTCGGACTCAATCCGATATCGATTGGTCCTCGAAATTGGACAATTCAAGTTCTTACGAAGTTCCTTCTGAAAGGGAGTGGTTGGTGTATTGCATAGTTTTTGCCATTGGATTTCACTTAAAAGACACCAAATGACTCCTCCCATCGTATTATGATGTACCCCAAGTTTCGGACTCAATCCGATATCGATTGGTCCATGAAATTGGACAATTCAGGTGTGTACGAAGTTCGTTCTGAAATGGAGTGGTTAGTGTATTGCATAGTTTTAGCCATTGGATTTCACGCAAAAGTCAGTAAATGACTCCTCCCATCATATTATGATGTTCCCCAAGTTTTGGACTCAATCCGATATCGATTGGTTCATAAAATTGGACAATTCAGGTTTGTACGAAGTTCGTTCTGAAATGGACTGGTTGGTATATTGTATAGTTGTAGAGATTGGATTTCACTCAAATCCCACCAAATGACTCCTCCCATCGTATTATGATGATCCCCAAGTTTTCGAATCAATCCGATATCGATTCATCCATGAAATTGGACAATTCAGGTTCGTATGAAGTTCGTTCTGACATGGAGTGGTTAGTGTATTGCATACTTTTAGCCATTGGATTTCACTCAAAACTCACCAAATGACTCCTCCCATCGTATTGTGATGTTCTCCAAGATTTGGCCAGAATCCGATATCAATTGGTCCATGAAATTGGACAATTCAAGTTCGTACGAAGTTTGTTATGAAATGGAGTGGTTGGTGTATTGCATTGTTGTAGAGATTGGATTTCACTCAAAAGTCACCAAATGACTCCGCCCATCGTATTATGATGTTCCCCAAGTTCTGGACTCAATCCGATATCGATTGGTCCATGAAATTGGACAATTCGGGTTCGTACGAAGTTCGTTCTGAAATGGAGTGGTTAGTGTATTGCGTAGTTTTAGCCATTGGATTTCACTCAAAAGTCACCAAACCACTCCTCCCATCGTATTATGATGTTCCCCAAGTTTCGGACTCAGTCCGATATCGTTTACTCCTTGAAATTTGACAATTCAGGTTCGTACGAAGTTCGTTATGAAATGGAGTGGTTGGTGTATTGCATAGTTTTAGCCATTGGATTTCACTCAACAGGCACGAAATGACTCCTCCCATCATATTATGATGTTCCTCAAGTTTCGGACTTAAACCGATTTCGATTGATCCATGAAATTTGACAATTCAGGTTCGTACGAAGTTCGTTACGAAATGGAGTGGTTGCTGTATTGCATATTTCTAAAGATTGGATTTCACTCAAATCCCACCAAATGACTCTTCCCACCGTATTATGATGATCCCCAAGTTTTGGACTCAATCCGAAATAGATTGGTCCAAGAAATTGGACAATTCAGCTTCGTACGAAGTTCGTTATGAAATGGAGCGGTTGGTGTATTGTATAGTTGTAGAGATTGAATTTCACTCAAAACCCACCAAATGACTCCTCCCACCGTATTATGATGTTCCTCAAGTTTTGGACTCAATCCGATATCGATTGTTCCCTGAAATTGGACAATTCAAGTTCGTGCAAAGTTCGTTGGGAAAAGGAGTGGTTAGTGTATTGCACAGTTTTAGCCATTGGATTTCAGTCAAAAGCCACCAAATGACTCGTCCCATCATATTATGATGCTCCCCATGTTTTGGACTCAATCCGATATCGATTGGTCCATGAAATTGGACAATTCAGGTTCGTATGAAGTTCGTTATGAAATGGAGTGGTAGGTGTATTGCACAGTTGTAGAGATTGGACTTCACTGAAAAGCCACCAAAGGACTCCTCCCACCGTATTATGATGATCCCCAAGTTTTGAACTCAATCCGATATAGATTGGTCCAAGAAATTGGACAACTCAGGTTCGTACGAAGTTCGTTAGGAAATGGAGTGACTGGTGTATTGCATAGTTGTAAAGATTGGATTTCACTCAAAACCCACCAAATGACTCCTCCCACCGTATTACGATGTTCTCCAACTTTTAGAGTCAATCCGATATCGATTGGTTCATGAAATTAGACAATTCAGGTTCGTACGAAGTTCGTTTTGAAATGGAGTGGTTGGTGTATTGCATAGTCTTAGCCATTGGATTTCACTCAAAATACTCCAAATGACTCCTCCCACCGTATTATGGTGATCCCCAAGTTTTGGACTGAATCCTATATCGATTGGTCCATCAGATTGGACAATTCAGGTTCGTACAAAGGTCGTTATGAAAAGGATTGGTCAGTGTATTGCGTAGTTGTAGAGATTGGATTTCACTCAAAACCCACCAAATGACTCCTCCCACCGTATTATCATGTTCCCCAAGTGTTGGACTCAATACGATATCGATTGGTCCATGAAATTGGACAATTCAAGTTCGTACGAAGTTCGTTATGAAATGGAGTGGTTGGTGTATTGCATAGTTGTAGAGATTGGATTTCACTCAAATCCCACCAAATGACTCTTCCCACCGTATTATGATGATCCCCAAGTTTTGGACTCAATCCGAAATAGATGGGTCCAAGAAATTGGACAATTCAGCTTCGTACGAAGTTCGTTATGAAATGGAGCGGTTGGTGTATTGCATAGTTGTAGAGATTGGATTTCACTCAAAACCCACCAAATGACTCCTCCCACCGTATTATGATGTTCCTCAAGTTTTGGACTCAATCCGATATCGATTGGTCCATGAAATTGGACAATTCAGGTTCGTGCAAAGTTCGTTCGGAAAAGGAGTGGTTGGTGTATTGCACAGTTTTAGCCATTGGATTTCAGTCAAAAGCCACCAAATGACTCGTCCCATCATATTATGATGCTCCCCATGTTTTGGACTCAATCCGATATCGATTGGTCCATGAAATTGGACAATTCAGGTTCGTATGAAGTTCGTTATGAAATGGAGTGGTAGGTGTATTGCACACTTGTAGAGATTGGACTTCACTGAAAAGCCACCAAATGACTCCTCCCACCGTATTATGATGATCCCCAAGTTTTTAACTCAATCTGATATAGATTGGTCCAAGAAATTGGACAACTCAGGTTCGTACGAAGTTCGTTCGGAAATGGAGTGGCTGGTGTATTGCATAGTTGTAGAGATTGGGTTTCACTCAAAACCCACCAAATGACTCCTCCCACCGTATTACGATGTTCTCCAACTTTTAAAGTCAATCCGATATCGATTGATTCATGAAATTGGACAATTCAGGTTCGTACGAAGTTCGTTCTGAAATGGAATGGTTGGTGTATTGCATAGTCTTAGCCATTGGATTTCACTCAAAATACGCCAAATGACTCCTCCCACCGTATTATGGTGATCCCCAAGTTTTGGACTGAATCCTATATCGATTGGTCCATCAAATTGGACAATTCAGGTTCGTACAAAGTTCGTTATGAAAAGGAGTGGTCAGTGTATTGCGTAGTTGTAGAGATTGGATTTCACTCAAAACCCACCAAATGACTCCTCCCACCGTATTATCATGTTCCCCAAGTGTTGGACTCAATACGATATCGATTGGTCCATGAAATTGAACAATTCAGGTTCGTACGAAGTTCGTTATGAAATGGAGTGGTTGGTGTATTGCATAGTTTTAGCCATAGGAATTCACTCAAAAGAAACCAAATGACTCCTCCCACCGTATTAGGACGTTCCCCAAGTTTTGGACTCAATCCGATATCGATTGGTCCATCAAATTGGACAATTAAGGTTCGTACGAAGCTGGTTATGAAATGAAGTGGTTGGTGTATTGCATAGTTGTGGAGATTGGATTTTACTCAAAACCCACCAAATGATTCCTCCCACCGTATTAGGACGTTCCCCAAGTTTTGGACTCAATCCGACATAGATTGGTCCAAGAAATTGGACAACTTAGGTTCGTACGAAGTTCGTTAGGAAATGGAGTGGTTGGCGTATTGCATAGTTGTAGATATTGGATTTCACTCAGAAGCCACCAAATGACTCCTCCCACCGTATTATGATGTTCCCCAAGTTTTGGACTCAATCCTATACCGATTGGTCCACGAACTTGGGAAATTCAGGTTCGTACGAAGTTCTTTCGGAAATGGAGTGGTTGGTGTATTGCATAGTTTTAGCCTTCGGATTTCACTCAAAAGTCACCAAATGACTCCAACCATCATATTATGATGTTCCCCATGTTTTGGACTCAATCCGATATCGATCGGTCCATGAAATTGTACAATTCAAGTTAAAACGAAGTTCGTTCTGAAATGGAGTGGTTGCTGTATTGCATAGTTTTAGCCATTGGATTTCACTTAAAAGACACCAAATGACTCCGCCCATTACATTATGATGTTCCCCAAGTTTTGGACTCAATCTGATATCGATTGGTCCATGAAATTGGACAATTCACGTTCGTACGAAGTTCGTCATGAAAGGGAGTGGTTCGAGTATTGCATAGTTGTAGAGATTGGATTTCACTCAAAACCCACCAAATGACTCATCCCACCGTATTGTGATGTTCTCCAAGTTTTGGACTCAATCCGATATCGGTTGGTCCATGAAATTGCACAATTCAGGTTTGTACGAAGTTCGTTATGAAATGGAGTGGTTGGTGTATTGCATAGTTTTAGCCATTGGATTTCAGTCAAAAGATACCAAAGTGACTCCTCCCACCGTATTATGATGTTCCCTGAGGTTTGGACTCAATCCGATATCAATTGGTCCATCAAATTGGACAATTCAGGTTCGTACGAAGTTCATTATGAAATGGAGTGGTTGGTGTATTGCATAGTCTTAGCCATTGAATTTCACTCAAAAGACACCAAATGACTCCTCCCACCGTATTAGGACGTTCCCCAAGTTTTGGACTCAATCCGATATCGATTGGTCCATGAAATTCGACAATTTCAAGTTCGTTCTGAAATGGAGCGGTTGGTGTATTTAACAGTTTTAGAAATTGGATTTCACTGAAAAGGCACCTCTCCTCCCACCGTATTATCTTGTTCCCCAAGTTTTGGACTCAATCCGACATCGATTGGTCCATGAAATTGGACAATTTAGGTTCGTACGAAGTTCGTTCTGAAATGGAGTGGTTGGTGTATTGCGTAGTTGTAGAGATTGGATTGCACTCAAAAGCAACCAAATGACTCCTCCCACCGTATTATGATGTTCCCCAAGTTTTGGACTCAATCCGATATCGATTGGTCCATGAAATTGGACAATTCAGGTTCGTATGAAGTTCGTTCTGAAATGGAGTTGTTGGTGTATTGCATAGTTGTAGAGATTGGATTTCACTCAAAACCCAACAAATGACTCCTCCCACCGTATTGTCTTGTTCCCCAAGTTTTGGACTCAATCCGATATCGATTGGTCTATGAAATGAGACAATTCAGGTTCGTACGAAGTTCATTCTGAAATGGAGTGGTTGATGTATTGCATAGTTTTAGAGATTGGATTTCGCTCAAAACCCACCAAATGACTCCTCCCAACGTAGTATGATGTTCCCCAGGTTTTGGACTTAATCCGATATCGATTGGTCCACGAAATTGGACAATTCATGTTCGTACGAAGTTCGTTCTGAAATGGACTGGTTAGTGTACTGCATAGTTTTAGCCATTGAATTTCGCTCAAATGTCACCAAATGACTCCAACCATCACATTATGATGTTCCCCAAGTTTTGGACTCAATCCAATATCGATTGGCCCTTGAAATTGGGCAATTCAGGTTCGTACGAAGTTCATCATGAAATGGAGTGGTTGGTGTATTGCATAGTTGTAGAGATTGGATTTCACTCAAAACCCACCAAATGACTCCTCCCATCGTATTATGGTGTTCCCCAAGTTTTGGACTCAATCTGGTATCGATTGGTCCATGAAATTGGACAATTGAGGTTCGTACGAAGTTCGTTATGAAATGAGTGGTTAGTGTATTGCATAGTTTTAGCCATTGGATTTCACTCAAAAGTCACCAAATGACTCCTCCCATCATATTATGATGTTCCCCAAGTTTTGGACTCAATCCGATATCGATTGGTCCATGAAATTGGACAATTCAGGTTCGTACGATGTTCGTTATGAAATGGAGTGGTTGGTGTATTGCATAGTTGTCGAGATTGAATTTCACTCAAAAGCCACCAAATGACTCCTCCCACCGTAGTATGATATTCCCCGAGTTTTGGACTCAATCCGATATCGATTGGTCCATCAAATTGGGCAATTCAGGTTTGTGCGAAGTTGGTTATGAAATAGAGTGGTTGGTGTATTGCGTAGTTGTAGAGATTGGATTTCACTCAAATCCCACCAACTGACTCCTCCCACCGTATTATGATGATCCCCAAGTTTTAGACTCAATCCGATATCGATTGGTCCATGAAATTGACATTTCAGGTTCGCACGAATTTCGTTATGAAATGGAGTGGTTGGTTTATTGCGTAGTTTTAGCCATTGGATTTCACTCAACAGGCACCAAATGACTCCTCCCATCATATTATGATGTTCCCCAAGTTTCGGACTCAATCTGATATCGATTGGTCCGTGAAATTGGACAATTCAGGTTCGTACGAAGTTCGTTTTGAAATGGAGTGGTTGGTGTATTGCATAGTCGTAGAAATTGGATTTCATTAAATCCCACCAAATGACTCCTCCCACCGTATTATGATGATCCCTAAGTTGTGGACTCAATCCGATATCGATTGGTCCTTGACATTGGACAATTCAGGTTCGTATGAAGTTCGTTCTGAAATGGAGTGGTTGGTGAACTGCATAGTTTTAGCCATTGGATTTCACTCAAAAGAGCCCAAATGACTCCTCCCACCGTATTATGATGTTCCCCAAGTTTTAGACTCAATCCGATATCGATTGGTCCATGAAATTGACAATTCAGGTTCGCACGAATTTCGTTATGAAATGGAGTGGTTGGTTTATTGCGTAGTTTTAGCCATTGGATTTCACTCAACAGGCACCAAATGACTCCTCCCATCATATTACGATGTTCCCCAAGTTTCGGACTCAATCTGGTATCGATTGGTCCGTGAAATTGGACAATTCAGGTTCGTACGAAGTTCGTTTTGAAATGGAGTGGTTGGTGTATTGCATAGTTGTAGAAATTGGATTTCACTCAAATCCCACCAAATGACTCCTCCCACCGTATTATGATGATCCCTAAGTTGTGGACTCAATCCGATATCGATTGGTCCTTGACAATGGACAATTCAGGTTCGTATGAAGTTCGTTCTGAAATGGAGTGGTTGGTGAACTGCATAGTTTTCGCCATTGGATTTCACTCAAAAGAGCCCAAATGACTCCTCCCACCGTATTATGATGTTCCCCAAGTTTTGGACTCAATCTGATATCGATTGGTCCATGACATTGGACAGTTCAGGTTCGTACGAAGTTCGTTATGAAATGGAGTGGTTGGTGTATTGCATAGTTGTAGAGATTGGATTTCACTCAAATCCCACCACATGAGTCCTCCCACCGTATTATGATGATCCCCAAGTTTTGGACTCAATCTGATATAGATTTGTTCAAGAAATTGGACAATTCATGTTCGTACGAAGTTCGTTATGAAATGGAGTGGTTGGTGTATTGCATAGTTTTGGACCCAATCCAGTATCGATTGGTCCAAGAAATTGGACAATTCAGGTTCGTACGAAGTTCGTTATAACATGGAGTGGTTAGTGTATTGCATAGTTGTAGAGATTGGATTTCACTCCAACCCAGCCAAATGACTCCTCCCTCCGTATTATGATGTTCCCCACGTTTTGGACTCAATCCGATATCGATTGGTCCATGAAATTGGACAATTCAGGTTCGTACGAAATTCGTTATGAAATGGAGTGTTTGGTGTATTGCATAGTTGTACAGTTTGGATTTCACTCAAAACCCGCCAAACGACTCCTCCCACCATATTATGATGTTCCCCAAGTGTTAGACTCAATCCGATATCTATTGGACCATGCAATTGGACAATTCAGGTTCGGACGTAGTTCGTTCTGACATGGAATGGTTGGTGTATTGCATAGTTGTAGAGAATGGATTTCACTCAAAACCCGGCAAACGACTCATCCCACGATATTATGATGTTCCCCAAGTGTTAGACTCAATCCGATATCGATTGGACCATGAAATTGGACAATTCAGGCTCGAACGTAGTTCGTTCTGACATGGAGTGGTTGGTGTATTGCATAGTTGTAGAGATTGGATTTCACTCAAAACCCACCAAATGACTCCTCCCACCGTATTATGTTGTTCCCCAAGTTTTGGACTCAATCCGATATCGATTGGACCATAAAATTGGACAATTCAGGTTCGTACGAAGTTCGTTCTAAAATGGAGTGGTTGGTGTATTGCATAGTTTTTGAGATTGGATTTCACTCAACAGCCACCAAATGACTCCTCCCACCCTATTATGATGTTCCCCAAGTTTTGGACTCAATCAGATATCGATTGGTCCATGAAATTGGACAATTCAGGTTCGTACGAAATTCGTTCTGAAATGGATTGGTTAGTGTATTCAATAGTTTTAGCCATTGAATTTCACTGAAAAGTCACCAAATCACTCCAACCTTATGATGTTCCCCAAGTTTTGGCCTCAATCCGATATCGATTGGTCCATGAAATTGGACAATTTAGATTCGTACGAAGTTCGTTATGAAATGGAGTCGTTGGTGTATTGCATAGTTTTAGCCATTAGATTTCACTCAAAAGGCACCAAATGACTCCTCCCATCATATTACGATGTTCCCCAAGTTTCAAACTTAGTCCCATATCGATTTGTCCATAAAATTGGAAAATTCAGGTTCGTACGAAGTTCGTTCCGAAATGGAGTGGTTAGTGTATTGCATAGTTTTGGCAATTGGATTTCACTCAAAAATCACCAAATGACTACTCCCATCATATTATGATGTTCCCCAAGTTTTGGACTCAATCCGATATCAATTGGTCCATGAAATTGGACAATTCAGTTTCGTACGAAGTTTGTTCTGAAATGGAGTGGATAGTGTATTGCATAGTTTTAGCCATTGGATTTCACTCAAAAGTCACCAAATGACTCCTCCCAGTATATTATGATATTCCCTAAGTGTTGGACTCAATCCGATATCGACTGGTCCATGAAATTGGACAATTCAGGTTCGTACGAAGTTCGTTATGAAATGGAGTGGTTAGTGTATTGCATAGTTGTAAAGTTTTGATTTCACTCAAAACCCGCCAAGTGACTCCTCCCATAGTATTATGATGTTCCCCAAGTTTTGGACTCAATCCGATATCGATTGGTCCATGAAATTGGATAATTCAGGTTCGTGCGAAGTTCGTTCTGAAATGGAGTGGTTAGTGTATTGCAAAGTTTTAGCCATTGGACTTCACTCAAAAGTCACCAAATGACTCCTCCCTTAGTATTATGATGTTCCCCCAGTTTTGGACTCAATCCGATATCGATTGGTCCATGAAATTGGACAATTCAGGTTCGTGCGAAGTTCGTTCTGAAATGGAGTGGTTAGTGCATTGCATAGTTTTAGCCATTGGATTTCACTCAAAAGTCACCAAATGACTCCTCCCAGTATATTATGAAGTTCCCTAAGTGTTGGACTCAATCCGATATCGATTGGTCCATGAAATTGGACAATTCAAGTTCGTGCGAAGTTCGTTCTGAAATGGAGTGCTTAGTGTATTGCATAGTTTTAGCCATTGGATTTCACTCAAAAGTCACCAAATGACTCCTCCCAGTATATTATGATGTTCCCTAAGTGTTGGACTCAATCCGATATCGATTGGTGCATGAAATTGGACAATTCAGGTTCGTTCGAAGTTCATTATGAAATGGAGTGGTTGGTGTATTGCACAGTTTTAGCCACTGGATTTCACTCAAAAGTCACCAAATGACTCCTCCCATCATATTATGATGTTCCCCAAGTTTTGGAGTCAATCCAATATCGATTGGAACATGAAATTGGACAATTCAGGTTCGTACTAAGTTCGTTATGAAATGGAGTGGTCGGTGTAGTGAATAGTTATAGAGATTGGATTTCACTCAAAAGCCACCAAATGACTCCTCCCACCGTATTATGATATTCCCAAGTTTTGAACTCGATCCGATATCGATTGGTCCATGAAATTGGACAATTCAGGTTCATACGAAGTTCGTTCTAAAATGGAGTGGTTAGTGTATTGCATAGTTTTAGCCATTGGATTTCACTCAAAAGTCACCAAATGACTCCTCCCAGTATATTATGATGTTCCCTAAGTGTTGGACTCAATCCGATATCGATTGGTCCATGAAATTGGACAATTCAGGTTCGTACGATGTTCGTTATGAAATGGAGTGGTTAGTGTATTGCATAGTTGTAAAGTTTTGATTTCACTCAAAACCCGCCAAGTGACTCCTCCCATAGTATTATGATGTTCCCCAAGTTTTGGACTCAATCCGATATCGATTGGTCCATGAAATTGGATAATTCAGGTTCGTGCGAAGTTCGTTCTGAAATGGAGTGGTTAGTGTATTGCAAAGTTTTAGCCATTGGACTTCACTCAAAAGTCACCAAATGACTCCTCCCTTAGTATTATGATGTTCCCCCAGTTTTGGACTCAATCCGATATCGATTGGTCCATGAAATTGGACAATTCAGGTTCGTGCGAAGTTCGTTCTGAAATGGAGTGGTTAGTGCATTGCATAGTTTTAGCCATTGGATTTCACTCAAAAGTCACCAAATGACTCCTCCCAGTATATTATGAAGTTCCCTAAGTGTTGGACTCAATCCGATATCGATTGGTCCATGAAATTGGACAATTCAAGTTCGTGCGAAGTTCGTTCTGAAATGGAGTGCTTAGTGTATTGCATAGTTTTAGCCATTGGATTTCACTCAAAAGTCACCAAATGACTCCTCCCAGTATATTATGATGTTCCCTAAGTGTTGGACTCAATCCGATATCGATTGGTCCATGAAATTGGACAATTCAGGTTCGTACGAAGTTCGTTATGAAATGGTGTAGTTGGTGTATTGCATAGTTGTAGAGTTTTGATTTCACTCAAAACCCTCCAAATGACTCCTCCCATAGTATTATGATGTTCCCCAAGTTTTGGACTCAATCCGATATCGATTGGTCCATGAAATTGGGCAATTCAGGTTCGAACGAAGTTCGTTCTGAAATGGTGTGGTTAGTGTATTGCATAGTTGAAGGGATTGGATTTCACTCAAAACACAAAAAATGACTCCTCCCACCCTATTTTTCTGTTCCCCAAGTTTTGGACTCAATCCGATATCGATCGGTCCATGAAATTGGACAATTCAGGTTTGTACGAAGTTCGTTCTGAAAGGGAGTGGTTGGTGTATTGCGTAGTTTTGGCCATTGGATTTCACGTAAAAGACAACAAATGACTTCTCCCATCATATTATGATGTTCCCCAAGTTTTGGACTCAATCTGATATCGATTGGTCCATGAAATTGGACAATTTAGGTTCGTACGAAGTTCGTTCTGAAATGGAGTGGTTAGTGTATTGCATAGTTGT
The DNA here is from genome assembly GCF_000346465.2 of Prunus persica. Classification (NCBI taxonomy): domain Eukaryota; kingdom Viridiplantae; phylum Streptophyta; class Magnoliopsida; order Rosales; family Rosaceae; genus Prunus; species Prunus persica. The sequence continues at coordinate 7,108,450 of NC_034013.1, read as the reverse complement.
AGGGATTGGATTTCACTCAAAACACAAAAAATGACTCCTCCCACCATATTTTTCTGTTCCCCAAGTTTTGGACTCAATCCGATATCGATTGGTCCATGAAATTGGACAATTCACGTTCGTACGAAGTTCGTTCTGAAATGGTGTGGTTTGTGTATTGCATAGTTGTAGAGATTGGATTTCACTCAAAACTCACAAAATGACTCCGCCCACCGTATTTTTATATTCCCCAAGTTTTGGACTCAATCCGATATCGATTGGTCCATGAAATTGGATAATTCACGTTCGTACGAAGTTCGTTCTGAAATGGTGTGGTTTGTGTATTGCATAGTTGTAGGGATTGGATTTCACTCAAAACTCAAAAAATGACTCCTCCCACCATATTTTTCTGTTCCCCAAGTTTTCGACTCAATCCGATTTCGATTGGTCCATGAAATTGGACAATTCAGGTTCGTACGAAGTTCGTTCTGAAATGGAGTGGTTAGTGTATTGCACAGTTTTAGCCATTGGATTTCACTCAGAAGTCACCAAATGACTCCTCCCATCATATTTCGGTGTTCCCCAAGTTTTGGCCTCAATCCGATATCGATTGGTCCATGGAATTGGACAATTCAGGTTCATACGAAGTTCATTGTGAAATGGAGTGGTTGGTGTATTGCATAGTTTTAGAGATTGGATTTCACTCAAAACCCACCAAATGACTCCTCCCACCATATTATGATAATCCCCAAGTTTTGGACACAATCTGATATCGATTGGTCCATGAAATTGGGCAATTCAGGTTCGTACGAAGTTCGTTCTGAAATGGAGTGGTTAGTGTATTCCACAGTTTTAGCCATTGGATTTCACTCAAAAGTCACCAAATGTCTCCTCCCATCATATTATGATGTTCCCCAAGGTTTGGACTCAATCCGATATCGATTGGTCCATGAAATTGGAGAATTCTGGTTCGTACGAAGCTCGTTCTGAAATGGAGTGGTTAGTGTATTGCATAGTTTTAGCCATTGGATTTCACTCAAAGGTCACCAAATGACTCCTCCCATCACATTATGATGTTCCCCAAGTTCTGGACTCAATCTGATATCGATTGGTCTATGAAATTGGACAATTCGGGTTCGTACGAAGTTCGTTATGAAATGAGTGGTTAGTGTATTGCATCGTTTTAGCCATTGGATTTCACTCAAAAGTCAACAAATGACTCCTCCCACCATATGATCTTGTTCCACAGGTTTTGGACGCAATCCGATATCGATTGGTCCATGAAATTGGACAATTCTGGTTCGTACGAAGTTCGTTATGAAATGGAGTGGTTGGTGTATTGGATAGTGGTAGAGGTTGGATTTCACCCAAAACCTGCCAAATGACTCCTCCCATAGTATTATGATGTTCCCCAAGTTTTGGACTCAATCCGATATCGATTGGTCCATGAAATTGGACAATTCAGGTTCGTTCGTAGTTCGTTATGAAATGGAGTGGTTGGTGTATTGCATAGTTTTAGCCGTTGGATTTCACTTAAAAGTCACCAAATGACACCGTCCATCATATTATCTTGTTCACCAAGTTTTGGACTCAGTCCGATATCGATTGGTCCATGAAATTGGACAGTTCAGGTTCGTACGAAGTTCGTTATGAAATGAGTGGTTAGTGTATTGCATAGTTTTAGCCATTGGATTTCACTCAAAAGTCACCAAATGACTCCCCCCACCATATTATCTTGTTCCACAAGTTTTGGACTCAATCCGATATCGATTGGTCCATGAAATTGGACAATTCAGGTTCGTACGAAGTTCGTTATGAAATGGAGTGGTTAGTGTATTGCGTAGTTTTAGCCATTGGATTTCACTCAAAAGTCACCAAATGACTCCTCCCATCATATTATCTTGTTCCCCAAGTTTTGGACTCAATCAGATATCGATTGATCCATGAAATTGGACAATTCAGGTTCGTGCGAATTTCTTTAGGAAATGGAGTTGTCGGTGTATTGCATAGTTGTAGAGATTGGATTTCACTCAAAACCCACCAAATGACTCCTCCCATCGTATTATGTTGTTCCCCAAGTTTTGGACTCAATCCGATATCGATTGGTCCATGAAATTGGACAATTCAGGTTCGTACGAAGTTCGTTATGAAATGAGTGGTTAGTGTATTGCATAGTTTTAGCCACTGGATTTCACTCAAAAGTCACCAAATGACTCCTCCCACCATATTATCTTGTTCCACAGGTTTTGGACTCAATCCGATATCGATTGTTCCATGAAATAGGACAATTCAGGTTCGTACGAAGTTCGTTATGAAATGGAGTGGTTAGTGTATTGCGTAGTTGTAGAGATTCGAGTTCACTCAAAACCCGCCAAATGACTCCTCCCACCATATTATGATGTTCCTCAAGTTTTGGACTCAATCCGATTTCGATTGGTCCATGAAATTGGACAATTCAGGTTCGTACGAAGTTCATTCTGAAATGGAGTGGTTAGTGTATTCCACAGTTTTGGCCATTGGATTTCACTCAAAAGTCACCAAATGACTCCTCCCACCATATTATCTTGTTCCACAGGTTTTGGACTCAATCCAATATCGATTGGTCCATGAAATTGGACAATTCTGGTTCGTACGAAATTCGTTTTGAAATGGAGTGGTTGGTGTATTGCATAGTTGTGAGGTTGAATTTCACCCAAAACCTGCCAAATGACTCCTCCCATAGTATTATGATGTTCCCCAAGTTTTGGACTCAATCCGATATCGATTGGTCCATGAAATTGGACAATTCAGGTTCGTACGAAGTTCGTTATGAAATGGAGTGGTTGGTGTATCGCATAGTTGTAGAGGTTGGATTTCACTCAGAACCTGCCAAATGACTCCACCCATTGTATTATGATGTTCCCCAAGTTTTGGACTCAATCCGATATCGATTGGTCCATGAAATTGGACAATTCAGGTTCGTTCGAAGTTCGTTCTGAAATGGAGTGGTTGGTGTATTGCATAGTTTTAGCCGTTGGATTTCACTTAAAAGTCACCAAATGACACCTCCCATCATATTATCATGTTCACCAAGTTTTGGACTCAGTCCGATATCGATTGGTCCATGAAATTGGACAGTTCCGGTTCGAACGAAGTTCGTTATGAAATGGAGTGGTTAGTGTATTGCATAGTTTTAGCCATTGGATTTCACTCAAAAGTCTCCAAATGACTCCTTCCATCATATTATCTTGTTGCACAAGTTTTAGACTCAATCAGATATCGATGGGTCAATGAAATTGGACAATTCAGGTTCGTACGAAGTTCGTTATGAAATGGAGTGGTTGGTGTATTGCATAGTTGTAGAGGTTGGATTTCACTCAAAACCTGCCAAATGACTCCACCCATTGTATTATGATGTTCCCCAAGTTTTGGACTCAATCCGATATCGATTGGTCCATTAAATTGGACAGTTCAGGTTCGTACGAAGTTCGTTATGAAATGAGTGGTTAGTGTATTGCATAGTTTTTGCAATTGGATTTCACTCAAAAGTCACCAAATGACTCCCCCCACCATATTATCTTGTTCCACAAGTTTTGGACTCAATCCGATATCGATTGGTCCATGAAATTGGACAATTCAGGTTCGTACGAAGTTCGTTATGAAATGGAGTGGTTAGTGTATTGCGTAGTTTTAGCCATTGGGTTTCACTCAAAAGTCACCAAATGACTCCTCCCATCATATTATCTTGTTCCCCAAGTTTTGGACTCAATCAGATATCGATTGATCCATGAAATTGGACAATTCAGGTTCGTGCGAATTTCTTTATGAAATGGAGTTGTCGGTGTATTGCATAGTTGTAGAGATTGGATTTCACTCAAAACCCACCAAATGACTCCTCCCATCGTATTATGATGTTCCCCAAGTTTTGGACTCAATCCGATATCGATTGGTCCATGAAATTGGACAATTCAGGTTCGTACGAAGTTCGTTATGAAATGAGTGGTTAGTGTATTGCATAGTTTTAGCCACTGGATTTCACTCAAAAGTCACCAAATGACTCCTCCCACCATATTATCTTGTTCCACAGGTTTTGGACTCAATCCGATATCGATTGTTCCATTAAATAGGACAATTCAGGTTCGTACGAAGTTCGTTATGAAATGGAGTGGTTAGCGTATTGCATAGTTGTAGAGATTCGAGTTCACTCAAAACCAGCCAAATGACTCCTCCCACCATATTATGATATTCCTCAAGTTTTGGACTCAATCCGATTTCGATTGGTCCATGAAATTGGACAATTCAGGTTCGTACGAAGTTCATTCTGAAATGGAGTGGTTAGTGTATTCCACAGTTTTGGCCATTGGATTTCACTCAAAAGTCACCAAATGACTCCTCCCACCATATTATCTTGTTCCACAGGTTTTGAACTCAATCCAATATCGATTGGTCCATGAAATTGGACAATTCTGGTTCGTACGAAATTCGTTTTGAAATGGAGTGGTTGGTGTATTGCATAGTTGTAGAGGTTGAATTTCACCCAAACCTGCCAAATGACTCCTCCCATAGTATTATGATGTTCCGCAAGTTTTGGACTCAATCCGATATCGATTGGTCCATGAAATTGGACAATTCAGGTTCGTTCGAAGTTCGTTCTGAAATGGAGTGGTTGGTGTATTGCATAGTTTTAGCCGTTGGATTTCCCTCAAAAGTCACCAAATGACACCTCCCATCATATTATGATGTTCCCCAAGTTTTGGACTCAATCCGATATCGATTGGTCCATGAAATTGGACAGTTCAGGTCCGTACGAAGTTCGTTATCAAATGGAGTGGTTAGTGTATTGCATAGTTTTAGCCATTGGATTTCACTCAAAAGTAACCAAATGACTCCTCCCATCATATTATCTTGTTCCACGAGTTTTGGACTCAATCAGATATCGATGGGTCCATGAAATTGGACAATTCAGGTTCGTATGAAGTTCGTTATGAAATGGAGTGGTTGGTGTATTGCATAGTTGTAGAGGTTGGATTTCACTCATAACCTGCCAAATGACTCCACCCATTGTATTATGATGTTCCCCAAGTTTTGGACTCAATCCGATATCGATTGGTCCATGAAATTGAACAATTCAGGTTCGTTCGAAGTTCGTTCTGAAATGGAGTGGTTGGTGTATTGCATAGTTTTAGCAGTTGGATTTCACTCAAAAGTGACCAAATGACACCTCCCATCATATTATGATGTTCCCCAAGTTTTGGACTCAATCCGATATTGATTGGTCCATAAAATTGGACAGTTCAGGTTCGTACGAAGTTCGTTATGAAATGGAGTGGTTAGTGTATTGCATAGTTTTAGCCATTGGATTTCACTCAAAAATCACCAAATGACTCCTCCCATCATATTATCTTGTTCCACAAGTTTTGGACTCAATCAGATATCGATGGGTCCATGAAATTGGACAATTCAAGTTCGTACGAAGTTCGTTATGAAATGGAGTGGTTGGTGTATTGCATAGTTGTAGAGGTTGGATTTCACTCAGAACCTGCCCAATGACTCCACCCATTGTATTATGATGTTCCCCAAGTTTTGGACTCAATCCGATATCGATTGGTCCATGAAATTGGACAATTCAGGTTCGTTCGAAGTTCGTTCTGAAATGGAGTGGTTGGTGTATTGCATAGTTTTAGCCGTTGGATTTCCCTCAAAAGTCACCAAATGACACCTCCCATCATATTATGATGTTCCCCAAGTTTTGGACTCAATCCGATATCGATTGGTCCATGAAATTGGACAGTTCAGGTCCGTACGAAGTTCGTTATCAAATGAGTGGTTAGTGTATTGCATAGTTTTAGCCATTGGATTTCACTCCAAAGTCACCAAATGACTCCTCCCATCATATTATCTTGTTCCACAAGTTTTGGACTCGATCAGATATCGATGGGTCCAAGAAATTGGACAATTCTGGTTCGTACGAAGTTCGTTATGAAATGGAGTGGTTGGTGTATCGCATAGTTGTAGAGGTTGGATTTCACTCAGAACCTGCCAAATGACTCCACCCATTGTATTATGATGTTCCCCAAGTTTTGGACTCAATCCGATATCGATTGGTCCATCAAATTGGACAATTCTAGTGTACGAGCTCGTTCTGAAATGGAGTGGTTAGTGTATTGCATAGTTTTAGCCATTGGATTTCACTCAAACGTCACCAAATAACTCTTCCCATTACATTATGATGTTCCCCAAGTTTTGGACTCGATCAGATATCGATGGGTCCATGAAATTGGACAATTCAGTTTCGTACGAAGTTCGTTATGAAATTGAGTGGTTGGTGTATTGCATAGTTTTAGCCGTTGGATTTCCCTCAAAAGTCACCAAATGACACCTCCCATCATATTATGATGTTCCCCAAGTTTTGGACTCAATCCGATATCGATTGGTCCATGAAATTGGACAATTCAGGTTCGTACGAAGTTCGTTATGAAATGGAGTGGTTAGTGTATTGCATAGTTTTAGCCATTGGATTTCACTCAAAAATCACCAAATGACTCCTCCCATCATATTATCTTGTTCCACAAGTTTTGGACTCGATCAGATATCGATGGGTCCATGAAATTGGACAATTCAAGTTCGTACGAAGTTCGTTATGAAATGGAGTGGTTGGTGTATTGCATAGTTGTAGAGGTTGGATTTCACTCAGAACCTGCCAAATGACTCCACCCATTGTATTATGATGTTCCCCAAGTTTTGGACTCAATCCGATATCGATTGGTCCATGAAATTGGACAATTCAGGTTCGTTCGAAGTTCGTTCTGAAATGGAGTGGTTGGTGTATTGCATAGTTTTAGCCGTTGGATTTCCCTCAAAAGTCACCAAATGACACCTCCCATCATATTATGATGTTCCCCAAGTTTTGGACTCAATCCGATATCGATTGGTCCATGAAATTGGACAGTTCAGGTCCGTACGAAGTTCGTTATCAAATGAGTGGTTAGTGTATTGCATAGTTTTAGCCATTGGATTTCACTCCAAAGTCACCAAATGACTCCTCCCATCATATTATCTTGTTCCACAAGTTTTGGACTCGATCAGATATCGATGGGTCCAAGAAATTGGACAATTCTGGTTCGTACGAAGTTCGTTATGAAATGGAGTGGTTGGTGTATCGCATAGTTGTAGAGGTTGGATTTCACTCAGAACCTGCCAAATGACTCCACCCATTGTATTATGATGTTCCCAAAGTTTTGGACTCAATCCGATATCGATTGGTCCATGAAATTGGACAATTCAGGTTCGTACGAAGTTCGTTATGAAATGAGTGGTTAGTGTATTGCATAGTTGTAGCCATTGGATTTCACTCCAAAGTCACCAAATGACTCCTCCCATCATATTATCTTGTTCCACAAGTTTTGGACTCGATCAGATATCGATGGGTCCAAGAAATTGGACAATTCAGGTTCGTACGAAGTTCGTTATGAAATGGGGTGGTTGGTGTATCGCATAGTTGTAGAGGTTGGATTTCACTCAGAACCTGCCAAATGACTCCACCCATTGTATTATGATGTTCCCCATGTTTTGGACTCAATCCGATATCGATTGGTCCACGAAATTGGACAATTCAGGTTCGTTCGAAGTTCGTTCTGAAATGGAGTGGTTGGTGTATTGCATAGTTTTAGCAGTTGGATTTCACTCAAAAGTCACCAAATGACACCTCCCATCATATTATGATGTTCCCCAAGTTTTGGACTCAATCCGATATCGATTGGTCCATGAAATTGGACAGTTCAGGTTCGTACGAAGTTCGTTATGAAATGGAGTGGTTAGTGTATTGCATAGTTTTAGCCATTGGATTTCACTCAAAAGTCACCAAATGACTCCTCCCATCATATTATCTTGTTCCACAAGTTTTGGACTCGATCAGATATCGATGGGTCGAAGAAATTGGACAATTCAGGTTCGTACGAAGTTCGTTATGAAATGGAGTGGTTGGTGTATTGCATAGTTGTAGAGGTTGGATTTCACTCAAAACCTGCCAAATGACTCCACCCATTGTATTATGATGTTCCCCAAGTTTTGGACTCAATCCGATATCGATTGGTCAATGAAATTGGACAATTCAGGTTCGTACGAAGTTCGTTATGAAATGAGTGGTTAGTGTATTGCATAGTTTTAGCCATTGGATTTCACTCAAACGTCACCAAATGACTCCTCCCATCACATTATGGTGTTTCCCAAGTTTTGGACTCAATCCGATATCGATTGGTCCATGAAATTCGACAATTCGGGTTCGTACGAAGTTCATTATGAAATGAGTGGTTAGTGTATTGCATAGTTTTAGCCATTGGATTTCACACAAAAGTTAACAAATGACTCCTCCCACCATATGATCTTGTTCCACAGGTTTTGGACGCAATCCGATATCGATTGGTCCATGAAATTGGAGAATTCTGGTTCGTACGAAGCTCGTTCTGAAATGGAGTGGTTGGTGTATTGCATAGTTTTAGCCATTGGATTTCACTCAAACGTCACCAAATGACTCTTCCCATCACATTATGATGTTCCCCAAGTTTTGGACTCAATCCGATATCGATTGGTCCTTGAAATTGGACAATTCAGGTTCGTTCGAAGTTCGTTCTGAAATGGAGTGGTTGGTGTATTGCATAGTTTTAGCCGTTGGATTTCACTCAAAAGTCACCAGATGACACCTCCCATCATATTATGATGTTCCCCAAGTTTTGGACTCAATCCGATATCGATTGGTCCATGAAATTGGACAGTTCAGGTCCGTACGATGTTCGTTATCAAATGGAGTGGTTAGTGTATTGCATAGTTTTAGCCATTGGATTTCACTCAAAAGTCACCAAATGACTCCTCCCATCATATTTTCTTGTTCCACGAGTTTTGGACTCAATCAGATATCGATGGGTCCATGAAATTGGACAATTCAGGTTCGTATGAAGTTCGTTATGAAATGGAGTGGTTGGTGTATTGCATAGTTGTAGAGGTTGGATTTCACTCAGAACCTGCCAAATGACTCCACCCATTGTATTATGATGTTCCCCAAGTTTTGGACTCAATCCGATATCGATTGGTCCATGAAATTGGACAATTCAGGTTCGTACGAAGTTCGTTATGAAATGAGTGGTTAGTGTATTGCATAGTTTTAGCCATTGGATTTCACTCAAAAGTCACCAAATGACTCCTCCCACCATATTATCTTGTTCACAGGTTTTGGACTCAATCCGATATCGATTGGTCCATGAAATTGGACAATTCTGGTTCGTACGAAGTTCGTTATGAAATGGAGTGGTTGGTGTATTGCATAGTTGTAGAGGTTGGATTTCACCCAAAACCTGCCAAATGACTCCTCCCATAGTATTATGATATTCCCCAAGTTTTGGACTCAATCCGATATCGATTGGTCCATGAAATTGGACAATTCAGGTTCGTTCGAAATTCGTTCTGAAATGGAGTGGTTGGTGTATTGCATAGTTTTAGCCGTTGGATTTCACTCAAAAGTCACCAAATGACACCTCCCATCATATTATGATGTTCCCCAAGTTTTGGACTCAATCCGATATTGATTGGTCCATGAAATTGGACAGTTCAGGTTCGTACAAAATTCGTTATGAAATGGAGTGGTTAGTGTATTGCATAGTTTTAGCCATTGGATTTCACTCAAAAGTCACCAAATGACTCCTCCCGTCATATTATCTTGTTCCACAAGTTTTGGACTCAATCAGATATCGATGGGTCCATGAAATTGGACAATTCAGGTTCGTACGAAGTTCGTTCTGAAATGGAGTGGTTGGTGTATTGCATAGTTGTAGAGGTTGGATTTCACTCAGAACCTGCCAAATGACTCCACCCATTGTATTATGATGTTCCCCAAGTTTTGGACTCAATCCGATATCGATTGGTCCATGAAATTGGACAATTCAGGTTCGTACGAAGTTCGTTATGAAATGAGTGGTTAGTGTATTGCATAGTTTTAGCCATTGGATTTCACTCAAAAGTCACCAAATGACTCCTCCCACCATATTATCTTGTTCCACAAGTTTTGGACTCAATCCGATATCGATTTCACAGGACCCGATCCAAATTCCGCTTTGGAATCCGAGTCAGACCCTGTGCGTGTCCGACACCTGGCAAATGTCGGGCACAAAAGACCTATTTGCCCTTCTATACAAAACACGATAAAATAACAAGGTTGACTTTTACCGAAAAACCGGCAGAGTTTCCCTTGTAATTGGCTCAATACCAAAACATTCACACCTGCCAAACAAGTATACATATATACAACCAACTGTCAGCATATGTATATATACATTCCAAGAGATCAAAACTCAGTCTAGGGCAAAATATCAGAGCGACTGCTAAGAATTTACAAAAGAGTGAATCTTTGTACAAAATACAAATCCAACATCAAAGAAAGGCACGGAAGATGGGAAGTGGCCCGGTGGTGGATTCCTGTGCACGTCTACTGCCTGGGGGCGCAAAACAACAAGAAGGGTGAGTGGACCTAAAAACAAAGTTTAGAAAATACTATATGAACATACTAACCCCACTGTAAAAACAGTTATACAAACTAGCTTATTTTCTTTATTTTTGAAATCGATGCATGTATATAACTCTACATTTGAAAACAGATGAAAACTATCACCTAGGTGTACCCGTCAATTCCTTGCATCACCATGGGTGACACATACTCGCAGGTCTCAGTGACACGAAGTCAGTCCGAGCCGCAACTCGCAGGATTCAGGGGACCGTAGTCCACCTTTATCCGCATTACTCGCTCCACACGAGTTCGAGTACCAAGGAACTCGTGGGGCAACTGTCAAGCATGCTGACTAAACCGAAGACAACAAATATAAACCGAAGGCAACATTTAATAACTGGGTACAAGGTGATTTAAGAAAATATAAAGTTTCTGAAGGAAATCTGTTGAATAATTAACTTTCTGTAACCTTTAAAATTCTGCTGCCAAATGACTTCCACGTGGAATCGTTTAGCGGTATCTTGGGACTCAAAAGCGCTAAAGTCCAAAAAGTCAATCCGGAACCCCACGGGCACAATATGATCCGGATGCCGCTAGAAGGTCCAATATATTTAGGACACATGTCCCGAGGGTATTGGTGTCAATCGGACGGTCGGATTAATCACGATCGTGTAATTGCATAAGTTCTAAACCCTAGCCCTAGGGTTCACGATTTCGGAGTATCCGGGACTCCGATTCGCAATCCGTCGACTCCTACACGATCCTGAAATCATGTAGACCGACATATCCAAAATTCAGTGTGATCCAACGATTTGACGACACTGCACCCAAGGATCGCGCGATATGAAAAATCCGTTCGGGGCTCAAACGAACTCCGAATCGAGATCCGCGAAATCCTACGCGCTCGTGACGACACAAGGGTCACAAAACTGTATAAAATTACTTCACCACCCTCGCCCACGCGCCCCAGCACGCGCGGGCAGATTTGGGTGTCTTAAGTGATTTCGGGTGGTCGAAAAATCTCGGAACCAGGACTCCAAACTCCTATCCTAGGTAAAACACCCCATTTGGAGTCACTTTTGTTCTTGGACCTACCCTAAAAACTGACCGGAAGTGGCCGAACACGGAGGCCGAAAGTCGGCCGAATTTCAATTTACAAATTGAGCTAGCTACGGTCAAAATCGATGCAAACCTACCCAACCATCAGCTAGAGCATGAAACATAGCTAGAAAACCATACCTTGACAAATTTGGAAGAGAATTGAAGGAGAACGAGCGGTTGGAAGTTTTGACAAAACCGACTCGTTTTTTCACCGTTTCCGGCGGCTGACGGCAGCGGCTGGCAGCGGGCTGGGCTGGGTGTGGTGGCGGCTCGACGCCAGTCGTTTTGGCTCCAGTCTTGCTGCTTGGAATGGCCGGTGGTGGCGGCTCTAACAAGTGGAGGGCGACGGGAGGGAGAGAAAGAAAACAGAGAGGGAGGAGGGCTCGAGGAGAGAGAAAGAGAGAGAGAGAGGTGACGTTATATAAAAATTCTGATTTTCCAATTTACCATTTTTCCCCTCGTGATATTTTAATCGTATTTTCTTTGTTAAAACTCCGATTCGAGCTCACTTCGTGTCTATGAACTCGTGTCGTCGTGCTCTACGCAACGGTGTATGTGGAATTGTCAAATTCCTTTTCGGTCAAAAAGTCAACTTTGAGTTCATAATTTAGTCAAAGGGCAAAATTGTCTTTCCGCATAATAAATTACTCATTAAATATGAATTTTAGGTTTGGGTCATTACAACCTACCCCCCTTATACAAATTTCGTCCTCGAAATTTACGCACCTGTCACTCGAAGAGGTGAATCCGATATCGTTTGGTCGATGAAATTGGACAATTCAGGTTCGTACGAAGTTCGTTATGAAATGTAGTGGTTGGTGTCTTGCATAGTTGTAGAGATAGGATTTCAGTCAAAAGACACCAAATGACTCCTCCCACCGTATTATCTTGTTCCCCAAGTTTTGAACTAAATCCGACATCGATTGGTCCATGAAATTGGACAATTCAGGTTCCAACGAAGTTCTTTCCGAAATGGAGTGGTTGGTGTATTCCATAGTTTTAGAGATTGAATTTCACTCAAAATCCACCAAGTGATTCCTCCCACTGTAGTATGATGTTCCCCAAGTTTTGGACTCAATCCGATATCAATTGGTTCATGAAATTGGACAATTCAGCTTTGTACGAAGTTCACCCTGAAATGGAGTGGTTGGTGTATTGCATAGTTGTAGAGATTGGATTTCAATCAAAACCCACCAATTGACTCCTCCCACCGTATTATCATGTTTCCCAGGGTTTGGTCTCTATCCGATATCGATTGGTCCATGAAATTGGACAATTCAGGTTCGTACGAAGTTCGTTCTGAAATGAAGTGTTTAGTGTATTGCATAGTTTTAGCCATTGGATTTCACCCAAAAGTCACCAAATGACTCCAACCATCATATTATGTTGTTCCCTAATTTTTGGACTCAATCCGATATCGATTGGTCCGTGAAATTGGACAATTCAGGTTCGTACGAAGTTTGTCATGAAATGGAGTGGTTGGTGTATTGCATCGTTGTAGAGATTGGATTTCACTCAAAACCCTCCAAATGACTCCTCCCACCGTATTCTGATATTCCCCAAGTTTTGGACTCAATCCGATATCGATTGGTCCATGAAATTGGACAATTCAGGTTCGTAGGAAGTTCGTTCTGAAATGGCGTGGTTAGTGTATTGCATAGTTTTAGCCATTGGATTTCACTCAAAAGTCATCAAATGACTCCTGCCATCGTATTATGATGTTCCCCAAGTTTTGGACTCAATCCGATATTGATTGGTCCATGAAATTGGACAATTCAGGTTCGTACGAAGTTCGTTCTGAAATAGAGTGGTTGGTGTACTGCATAGTTTTTGCCATTGGATTTCACTCAAAAGTCACCAAATAACTCCTCCCATCGTATTATGATGTTCCCCAAGTTTTGGACTCAATCCGATATCGATTGGTCCATGAAATTGGACAATTCAGGTTCGCACGAAGTTCGTTATGAAATAGGGTGGTTGGTGTATTGCATAGTTGTAGAGATTGGAATTCACTCAAAACCCACGAAATGACTCACCCCACCGTATTATGATGATCCCCAAGTTTTGGACTAAATCCGATATCGATTGGTCCAACAAATTGGACAGCACAGGTTCGTACGAAGTTCGTTATCAAATGGAGTGGTTGGTGTATTACATACTTTTTTCCCATTGGATATCACTCAAAAGCCACCAAATGACTCCACCCACCATAGTACGATGCTCCCCACGTTTTGGACTCAATCCGATATCGATTGGTCCATGAAATTGGACAATTCAAGTTCGAACGATGTTTATTTTGAAATGGAGTGGTTGCTGTATTGAATAGTTTTAGCCATTGGATTTCACTCAAAAGTCACCAAATGACTCCTCCCATCAAATTATGATGTTCCCCAAGTTTTGGACTCAATCCGATATCGATTGGTCTATGAAATTGGACAATTCAGGTTCGTACGAAGTTTGTCATGAAATAGTGTGGTCGGTGTATTGCATAGTTGTAGAGATTGGATTTCAATCAAAACCCACCAAATGACTCCTCCCACCGTATTATGATGTTTCCCACGGTTTGGACTCTATCCGATATCGATTGGTCCAAGAAATTGGACAATTCAGGTTCGTACGAAGTTCGTTCTGAAATAGAGTGGTTGGTGTATTGCATAGTTTTAGCCATAGGAGTTCACTCAAAAGACACCAAACGACTCCTCCCATCATATTATGATGTTCCCCAAGTTTTGGACTCAATCCAATATCGTTTGGTCCATGAAATCGGACAATTCAGGTTCGCATGAATTTCGTTATGAAATAGAGTGCTTGGTCTATTGCACAGTTGTAGACATTGGATTTCACTCAAAAGGCACCAAAAGACTCCTCCCACCGTATTACGATGTTCCCCAAGTTTTGGACTCAATCCGATATCGATTGGTCCAAGAAATTGGAGAATTCAGGTTCGTACGAAGTTCGTTCTGAAACGGAGTGGTTAGTGTATTGCATAGTTTTAGCCATTGGATTTCACTCAAAAGTCAGCAAATGACTCCTCCCATCATATTATGATGTGCCCCAAGTTTTGGACTCAGTCCGATATCGATTGGTCCATGAAATTGGACAATTCAGGTTCGTCCGAAGTTCGTTATGAAATGGAGTGGTTGGTGTATTACATAGTTGTAGAGATTGGATTTCACTCAAAAGTCACCAAATGACTCCAACCATCATATTATGATGTTCCCCAAGTTTTGGCCTCAATCCGATATCGATTGGTCCATGAAATTGTACAATTCAGGTTCGTACGAAGTTCGTTATGAAATGGAGTGGTTGATGTATTTCATAGTTTTGGCCACTGGATTTCACTCAAAAGGCACCAAATGACTCCTCTCATAATATTATAATGTTCCCCAAGTTTCGGACTCAATCCGATATCGATTGGTCCACGAAATCGGACAATTCAGGTTTGTACGAAGTTCGTTCTGAAATGGAGTGGTTAGTGTATTGCATAGTTTTAGCCATTGGATTTCACTCAATAGTCAGCAAATGACTCCTCCCATCATATTATGATGTGCCCCAAGTTTTGGACTCAATCCGATATCGATTGGTCCATGAAATTGGACAATTCAGGTTCGTACGAAGTTCGTTCTGAAATAGACTGGTTGGTGTATTGCATAGTTTTAGCCATAGGAGTTCACTCAAAAGACACCAAACGACTCCTCCCATCGTATTATGATGTTCCCCAAGTTTCGGACTCAAACCGATATCGATTGGTCCCTGAAATTGGACAATTCAGGTTCGTACGAAGTTCGTTATGAAATGGAGTGGTTGATGTATTGCATTGTTTTGGCCATTGGATTTCACTCAAAAGGCACCAAATGACTCCTCTC
This sequence comes from Prunus persica, assembly GCF_000346465.2. Lineage (NCBI taxonomy): Eukaryota > Viridiplantae > Streptophyta > Magnoliopsida > Rosales > Rosaceae > Prunus > Prunus persica. The sequence goes on along the minus strand of NC_034013.1, from coordinate 7,093,036 downwards.
ATAATATTATAATGTTCCCCAAGTTTCGGACTCAATCCAATATCGATTGGTCCATGAAATCGGACAATTCAGGTTCGTACGAAGTTCGTTCTGAAATGGAGTGGTTAGTGTATTACATAGTTTTAGCCATTGGATTTCACTCAATAGTCAGCAAATGACTCCTCCCATCATATTATGATGTGCCCCAAGTTTTTGACTCAATCCGATATCGATTGGTCCATGAAATTGGACAATTCAGGTTCGTACGAAGTTCGTTCTGAAATAGAGTGGTTGGTGTATTGCATAGTTTTAGCCATAGGAGTTCACTCAAAAGACACCAAACGACTCCTCCCATCATATTATGATGTTCCCCAAGTTTTGGACTCAATCCAATATCGTTTGGTCCATGAAATCGGACAATTCAGGTTCGCATGAATTTCGTTATGAAATGGAGTGCTTGGTCTATTGCACAGTTGTAGAGATTGCATTTCACTCAAAAGGCACCAAATGACTCCTCCCATCGTATTACGATGATCCCCAAGTTTTGGACTCAATCCGATAACGATTGATACATAAAATTGGACAATTCACGTTCGTACGAAGTTCGTTATGAAATGGAGTGGTTGGTGTGTTACATAGTTGTAGAGATTGGATTTCACTCAAAAGCCACCAAATGACTCCTCCCACCGTATTATGATGTTCCCCAAGTTTTGGACTCAATCTGATATCGATTGGTCTGCGAAATTGGACAATTCAGGTTCATACGAAGTTCGTTCTGAAATGGAGAGGTTAGTGTATTGCATAGTTTTTGCCATTGGATTTCACTCAAAACTCAGCAAATGACTCCTCCCATCATATTATGATGTGCCCCAAGTTTTGGACTCAGTCCGATATCGATTGGTCCATGAAATTGGACAATTCAGGTTCGTCCGAAGTTCGTTATGAAATGGAGTGGTTGGTGTATTGCATAGTTTTGACCATTGGATTTCACTCAAAAGACACCAAATGACTCCTCCCATAATATTATGATGTTCCCCAAGTTTTGGACTCAATCCGATATCGATTGGTCCACGAAATCGGACAATTCAGGTTCGTACGAAGTTCGTTCTAAAATGGAGTGGTTAGTGTATTGCATATAGTTTTAGCCATTGGATTTCACTCAAAAGTCAGCAAATGACTCCTCCCATCATATTATGATATGCCCCAAGTTTTGGACTCAGTCCGATATCGATTGGTCCATGAAATTTGACAATTCAGGTTCATCCGAAGTTCGTTATGAAATGGAGTGGTTGGTGTGTTGCATAGTTGTAGAGATTGAATTTCACTCAAAAGTCACCAAATGACTCCAACCATCATATTATGATGTTCCCCAGGTTTTGGAGTCAATCCGATATCGATTGGTCCATGAAATTGGACAATTCCGGCTCGTACGAAGTTCTTTATGAAATGGAGTGGTTAGTGTATTGCATAGTTTTAGCCATTGGATTCACTCAAAAGTCTCCAAATGACTCCTCCCATCATATTATTTTGTTCCCCAAGTTTTGGACCCAATCCGATATCAATTGGTCCATGAAATTGGAAAATTCAGGTTCGTACGAAGTTCGTTCTGAAATGGAGTGGTTGGTGTATTGTATAGTTTTAGACATAGGATTTCACTCAAAAGACCCCAAATGACTCCTCCCACCGTATTGTCAAGTTCCAGAAGTTTTGGACTCAATCCGATATCGATTCGTCCATGAAATTGGACAATTCAGGTTCATACAAAGTTCGTTCTAAAATGGAGTGGTTAGTGTCTTGCATAGTTTTAGCCATTGGATTTCACTCAAAAGTCACCAAATGACTCCTCCCACCATATTATGGTGTTCCCCATGTTTTGGACTCAATCCGATATCGATTTGTTCATGAAATTGAACAATTCAGGTTCGTACGAAGTTCATTATGAAATGGAGTGGTTGGTGTATTGCATAGTTGCAGAGATTGGATTTCACTCAAAACCCGCCAAATGACTCCTCCAACCGTATTATGATGTTCCCCAAGTTTTGGACTCTATCCGGTATTGATTGGTCCGTGAAATTAGACAATTCAGGTTCGTACGAAGTTCGTTATGAAATGGAGTGGTTGGTGTATTGCATAGTTGTAGAGATTGGATTTCACTCAAAAGTCACCAAATGACTCCAACTATCGTATTATGATGTTCCCCAAGTTTTGGCCTCAATCCGATATCGATTGGTCCATGAAATTGGACAATTCAGGTTCGTACGAAGTTCGTTATGAAATGGAGTGGTTGGTGTATTGCATAGTTTTGGCCATTGGATTTTACTCAAAAGGCACCAAATGACTCCCCTCATAATATTATGATGTTCCCCAAGTTTCGGACTCAATCCGACATCAATTGGTCCACGAAATCGGACAATTCAGGTTCGTATGAAGTTCGTTCTGAAAAGGAGTGGTTAGTGTATTGCATAGTTTTAGCCATTGGATTTCACTCAATAGTCAGCAAATGACTCCTCCCATCATATTATGATGTGCCCCAAGTTTTGGACTCATTCCGATATCGATTGGTCCATGAAATTGGATAATTCAGGTTCGTACGAAGTTCGTTCTGAAATAGAGTGGTTGGTGTATTGCATAGTTTTAGCCATAGGATTTCACTCAAAAGACACCAAATGACTCCACCCATCATATTATGATGTTCCCCAAGTTTTGGACTCAATCCAATATCGATTGGTCCATGAAATCGGACAATTCAGGTTCGCATGAAGTTCGTTTTGAAATGGAGTGCTTGGTGTATTGCACAGTTGTAGAGATTGGATTTCACTCAAAAGGCACCAAATGACTCCTCCCACCGTATTACGATGTTCCCCAAGTTTTGGACTCAATCCGATATCGATTGGTCCATGAAATTGGACAATTCATGCTCGTACGAAGTTCGTTCTGAAATGGAATGGTTAGTGTATTGCATAGTTTTTGCCATTGGATTTCACTCAAAAGTCAGCAAATGACTCCTCCCATCATATTATGATGTGCCCCAAGTTTTGGACTCAGTCCGATATCGATTGGTCCATGAAATTGGACAATTCAGGTTCGTCCGAAGTTCGTTATGAAATGGAGTGGTTGGTGTGTTACATAGTTGTACAGATTGGATTTCACTCAAATCCACCAAATGACTCCTCCCACCGTATTATGATGATCCCTAAGTTTTGGACTCAATCCGATACCGATTGGTCCATAAAATTGGACAATTCAGGTTCGTACGAAGTTCGTTATGAAATGGAGCGGTGGGTGTATTGCATAGTTGTAGAGATTGGATTTCAATCAAAAGCCACCCAATGATTCCTCCCACCGTATTATGATGCTCCCCAAGTTTTGGACTCAATCCGATATCAATTGGTCCGCGAAATTGGACAATTCAGGTTCGTACGAAGTTCGTTCTAAAATGGAATGGTTAGTGTATTGCATAATTTTTGCCATTGGATTTCACTCAAAAGTCAGCAAATGACTCCTCCCATCATATTATGATGTGCCCCAAGTTTTGGACTTAGTCTGATATCGATTGGTCCATGAAATTGGACAATTCAGGTTCGTCCGAAGTTCGTTATGAAATGGAGTGGTTGGTGTATTGCATAGTTGTAGAGATTGGATTTCACTCAAAAGTCACCAAATGACTCCAACCATCATATTATGATGTTCCCCAAGTTTTGGCCTCAATCTGATATCGATTGGTCCATGAAATTGGACAATTCAGGTTCGTACGAAGTTCGTTATGAAATGGAGTGGTTGGTGGATTGCATAGCTTTGGCCATTGGATTTCACTCAAAAGGGACGAAATGACTCCTGCCATCATATTATGATGTTCCCCAAGTTTCGGACTCAATCCGATATCGACTAGTCCATGAAATTGGAAAATTCAGGTCGTACGAAGTTCATTCTGAAATGGAATGGTTAGTGTATTGCATAGTTTTAGCCATTGGATTTCACTCAAAAGTCACCAAATGACTCCTACCCATCATGTTATGATGTTCCCCAAGTTTTGGCCTCAATCCGATATCGATTGGTCCATGAAATTGGACAATTCAGGTTCGTACGTAGTTCGTTATGAAATGGAGTGGTCGGTGTATTGCATTGTTTTGGCCATTGGATTTCACTCAAAAGGCACCAGATGACTCCTCCCTTCATATTATGATGTTCCCCAACTTTTGGACTCAATCCGATATTGACTGGTCCATGAAATTGGACAATTTAGGTTCGTACGAAGTTCATTCTGAAATGGAATGTTTAGTGTATTGCATAGTTTTTGCCATTGGATTTCACTCAGAAGTCACCAAATGACTCCTCCCATCATATTATGATGTTCCCCAAGTTTTGGACTCAATCATATTTCGATTGGTCCACGACATTGGACAATTCGGGTTCGTACGAAGTTCATCATCAAATGGAGTGGTTGGTGTATTGCATAGTTGTAGAGATTGAATTTCACTCAAAATCCACCAAATGACTCCAACCATCATATTATGATGTTCCCCAAGTTTTGGCCTCAATCCGATATCGATTGGTCCATGAAATTGGACAATTTAGGTTTATACGAAGTTCGTTATGAAATGGAGTGGTTGGTGTATTGCATAGTTTTGGCCGTTGGATTTCACTCAAAAGTCACCAAATTACTCCAACCATTATATTATGATGTTCCCCAAGTTTCGGACTCAATCTGATATCGATTGGTCCATGAAATTGGACAATTCAGGTTCGTACGAAGTTCGTTCTGAAATTGAGTGGTTAGTGTATTGCATAGTTTTAGCCACTGGATTTCACTCAAAAGCCACCAAATGACTCTTCCCACCGTATTATGATGTTCCCCAAGTTTTGGACTCAATCCGATTTCGATTGGTCCATGAAATTGGACAATTCAGGTTCGTACGAAGTTTGTTATGAAATGGAGTAGTTGGTGTATTGCGTAGTTGTAGATATTGGATTTCACTCAAAAGCCACCAATGACTCCACTTACCGTATTATGATGTTCCCTAAGTTTTGGACTCGATCCGATATCGATTGGTCCATGAAATTGGACAATTTAGGTTCGTACGAGGTTCGTTCTGAAATGGAGTGGTTAGTGTATTGCATAGTTTTAGCCATTGGATTTCTGTCAAAAGTCAGCAAATGACTCCTCCCATCATATTATGATGTGCCCCAACTTTTGCACTCAATCCGATATCGATTGGTTCATGAAATTGGACAATTCAGGTTCGTGCGAAGTTTGTTATGAAACGGAGTGGTTAGTGTATTGCATAGTTGTAGAGATTGGATTTCACTCAAAAGTCACCAAATGACTCCAACCATGATATTATGATGTTCCCCAAGTTTTGGCCTCAATCCGAGATCGATTGGTCCATGAAATTGCACAATTTAGTTCGTACGAAGTTCGTTATGAAATGGAGTGGTTGGTGTATTGCATAGTTTTGGCCATTGGATTTCACTCCAAAGGCACCAAATCACTCCTCCCATCATATTATGATGTTCCCCAAGTTTCGGACTCAATCCGATATCGATTGGTCCAGGAAATTGGACAATTCAGGTTCGTACGAAGTTCGTTATGAAATGGAGTGGTTGGTGTATTGCATAGTTTTAGTCATTGGATTTCACTCAAAACGCACCAAATGACACCTGCCATCATATTGTGATGTTCCCCAAGTTTCAGATTCAATCCGATATCGATTGGTGCATGAAATTGGACAATTCAGGTTCGTACGAAGTTCGTTCTGAAATTGAGTGGTTAGTGTATTGCATAGTTTTAGCCATTGGATTTCACTCAAACGCCACCAAATGACTCCTCCCACCGTACTATGATGTTCCCGAAGTTTTGGACTCAATCGGATTTCGATTGGTCCATGAAATTGGACAATTCATGCTCGTACGAAGTTCGTTATGAAATGGAGTGGTTATTGTATTGCATAGTTTTAGCCATTGAAATTCACTCAAAAGTCACCAAATAACTCCACCCATCATATTAAGATGTTCCCCAAGTTTTGGACTGAATCCGATATCGATTGGTCCATGAAATTGGACAATTCAGGTTCGTACGAAGTTTGTTATGAAATGGAGTGGTTGGTGTATTGCGTAATTGTAGATATTGGATTTCACTCGAAAGCCACCGATGACTCCTCCCACCGTATTATGATGTTCCCCAAGTTTTGGACTCAATCCGATATCGATTGGTCCACGAAATTGGACAATTCAGGTTCGTACGAAGTTCGTTCTGAAATGGAGTGGTTAGTGTATTGCATAGTTTTAGCCAATGGATTTCACTCAAAATTCACCAAATGACTCCTCCCATCATATTATGATGTGCCCCAAGTTTTGGACTGAATCCGATATCGATTGGTCCATGAAATTGGACAATTCAGGTTCGTACGAAGTTCGTTATGAAATGGAGTAGTTGGTGTATTGCATAGTTGTAGAGATTGGATTTCACTCAAAACCCACCAAATGACTCCTCCCACCGTATTATGTTGTTCCCCAAGTTTTGGACTCAATGCGATATCGATTGGTCCATGAAATTGGACAATTCAGGTTCGTACAAAGTTCTTTATGAAATGGAGTGGTTGGTGTATTGCATAGTTGTAGAGATTGTGTTTCACTCAAAACCCACCAAATGGCCCCTCCCACTGTGTTATGATGTTCCCCAAGCTTTGGACTCAATCCGATATCGATTGGTCCATGAAATTGGACAATTCAGGTTCGTATGAAGTTCGTTATGAAATGGAGTGGTTGGTGTATTGCATAGTTGTAGAGATTGGATTTCACCCAAAAGCCACCAAATGACTCCTCCCACCGTATTATGATGTTCCCCAAGTTTTGGACTCAATCCGATATCGATTGGTCCACCAACTTGGACAATTTAGGTTCGTACGAAGTTCGTTCTGAAATGGAGTGATTTGTATATTGCATAGTTTTAGACATTGGTTTTCACTCAAAAGTCACCAAATGACTCCTCCCATCGTATTATGGTGTTAACCAGGTTTTGGACTCAATTCGATATCGATTGGTCCATGAAATTGGACAATTCAGGTTCGTACGAACTTCGTTCTGAAATGGACGGATTAGTGTATTGCATAGTTTTAGCCATTGGATTTGACTCAAAAGTCACCAAATGACTCTTCCCATCGTATTATGAGGTTAACCAAGTTTTGGACTCAATCCGATATCGATTGGTCCATGAGATTGGACAGTTCTGGTTCGTACGAACTTCGTTCTGAAATGGAGTGATTAGTGTATTGCAAAGTTTTAGCCATTGGATTTTACTCAAAAGTCACCAAATGACTCCTCCCATCGTATTATGATGTTCCCCAAGTTTTGGACTCAATTCGATATCGATTGGTCCACCAAATTGGACAACTGAAATGGAGTGATTAGTGTATTGCATAGTTTAAGCCATTGGATTTCACTCAAAAGTCACCAAATGACTCCTCCTATCGTATTATGATGTTAACCAAGTTTTGGACTCAATCCGATATCGATTGGTCCATGAAATTGGACAATTCAGGTTCGTACGAAGTTTGTTATGAAATGGAGTGGTTGGTGTATTGCGTAGTTGTAGATATTGGATTTCACTCAAAAGCCGCCAACGACTCCTCCCACCGTATTATGATGTTCCCCAAGTTTTGGACTCAATCCGATATCGGTTGGTCCACGAAATTGGACAATTCAGGTTCGTACGAAGTTCGTTCTGCAATGGAGTGGTTAGTGTATTGCATAGTTTTGGCCATTGGATTTCACTCAAAATTCACCAAATGACTCCTCCCATCATATTATGATGTGCCCCGAGTTTGGAGTCAATCCGATATCGATTGGTCCATTTAATTGGACAATTTAAGTTCTTACGAAGTTCGTTATGAAATGGAGTGGTTGGTGTATTGCATAGTTTTAGCCATTGGATTTCACTCAAAAGGAACCAGATGACTCCTCCCATCATATTGTGATGTTCCCCAAGTTTCGGACTCAATCCGTTATCGACTGATCCATGAAATTGGACAATTCAGGCTCGTACGAAGTTCGTTCTGAAATGGAGTGGTTACTGTATTGCAACGTTTTAGCCATTGAATTTCACTCAAAAGTCAGCAAATGACTCCTCCCGTCATATTATGATGTTCCCCAAGTTTTGGACTCAATCCGATATCGATTGGTCCATGAAATTGGACAATTCAGGTTCGTACGAAGTTTGTTATGAAATGGAGTAGTTGGTGTGTTGCATAGTTGTAGATGTTGGATTTCACTCAAAAGCCACCAATGACTCCACTTACCGTATTATGATGTTCCCCAAGTTTTGGACTCAATCCGATATCGACTGGTCCACGAAATTGGACAATTCAGGTTCGTACGAAATTCGTTCTGAAATGGAGTGGTTAGTGTATTGCATAGTTTTAGCGATTGGATTTCTCCCAAAATTCACCAAATGACTCCTTCCATCATATTATGATGTGCCCCAAGCTTTGTACTCAATCCGATATCGATTGGTCCATGAAATGGGACAATTCAGTTTCGTACGAAGTTCGTTATGAAATGGAGTGGTTGGTGTATTGCATAGTTATAGAGATTGGATTTCACTCAAAAACCTACAAATGACTCCTCCCACCGTATTATGATGTTCCCCATGTTCTGGACTCAATCCAATATCGATTGGTCCATGAAATTGGACAATTTTGGTTCGTACAGAGTTCGTTCTGAAGTGGAGTGGTTAGTGTATTGCATAGTTTTTGCCATTGGATTTCACTCAAAAGTCACCAAATGACTCCAACCATCATATTATGATGTTCCCCAAGTTTTGGGCTCAACCCGATAACGATTGGTCCACGAAATTGGACAATTCAGGTTCGTGCGAAGTTCGTTATGAAACGGAGTGGTTGGTGTATTGCATAGTTATAGAGACTGGAGTTCACCCAAAAGTCACCAAATGACTCCAACCATCATATTATGATGTTCCCCAAGTTTTGGGCTCAACCCGATAACGATTGGTCCATGAAATTGTACAATTCATGTTCGTACGAAGTTCGTTATGAAATGGAGTGGTTGGTGTATTGCATAGTTTTGACCATTGGATTTCACTCAAAACACACCAAATGACTCCTCCCCTCATATTATGATGTTCCCCAAGTTTCGGACTCCATCCGATATCGATTGGTGCATGAAATTGGACAATTCAGGTTCGTACGAAGTTCGTTCTGAAATAGAGTGGTTTGTGTATTGCATAGTTTTAGCCGTTGGATTTCACTCAAAAGTCACCAAATGACTCCAACCATCATATTATGATGTGCCCCAAGTTTTGGACTCAATCCGATACCGATTGGTCCATGAAATTGGACAATTCAGGTTCGTGCGAAGTTTGTTATGAAATGGAGTGGTTGGTGTATTGCATAGTTGTAGAGATTGGATTTCACTCAAAAGTCACCAAATGACTCCCACCATCATATTATGATGTTCCCCAAGTTTTGGCCACAATACGATATCGATTGGTCCGTTAAACTGGACAATTCAAGTTCGTACGAAGTTCCTTCTGAAATGGAGTGGTTGGAGTATTGCATAGTTTTACCCATTGGATTTCACTCAAAAGTCCCCAAATGACTATTCCCATGATATTATGATGTTCCCCAACTTTTGGACTCAATCTGATATCGATTGGTCCATGAAATCGGACAACTCAGGTTCGTACGAAGTTCGTTCTGAAATAGAGTGGTTTGTGTATTGCATAGTCTTAGCCGTTGGATTTCACTCAAAAGGCACCACATGACTCCTCCCATCATATTATGATGTTCCCCAAGTTTCGGACTCAATCCGATATCGATTGGTCCAGGAAATTGGACAATTCAGGATCGTACGAAGTTCGTTATGAAATGGAGTGGTTCGTGTATTGCATGGTTTTAGCCATTGGATTTCACTCAAAAGGCACCAAATGACCCCTCCCCCCATATTATAATGTTCCCCAAGTTTTGGACTCAATCCAATATCGATTGGTCCATGAAATTGGACAATTCAGGTTCGTACGAAGTTTGTTATGAAATGGAGTGGTTGGTGTATTGCGTAGTTGTAGATATTGGATTTCACTCAAAGCCACCAATGACTCCTCCCACCGTATTATGATGTTCCCCAAGTTTTGGATTCAATCCGATATCGATTGGTCCACAAAATTGGACAATTCAGGTTCGTACGAAGTTCGTTCTGAAATGGGGTGGTCAGTGTAATACATAGTTTTAGCCACTGGATTTCGCCCAAACTTCACCAAATGACTCCTCCCATCATATTATGATGTGCCCCAAGTTTTGGACTCAATCCGATATCGATTAGTCCATGAAATTGGACAATTCAGGTTCGTACGAAGTTCGTTATGGAAGGAGTGGTTGGTGTATTGCATAGTTGTAGAGATTGAATTTCACTCAAAACCCTACAAATGACTCCTCCCATCGTATTATGATGTTCCCCAAGTTTTGGACTCAATCCAATATCGAGTGGTCCAGGAAATTGGACAATTTTGGTTCGTACAGAGTTCGTTCTGAAATGGAGTGGTTAGTGTATTGCATAGTTTTAGCCATTGGATTTCACTCAAAAGTCAGAAAATGACTCCTCCCATCATTTTATGATGTGCCCCAAGTTTTGCACTCAATCCTATATCGATTGGTCCATGAAATTGGACAATTCAGGTTCGTGCGAAGTTTGTTATTAAACGGAGTGGTTGGTGTATTGCATAGTTGTAGAGATTGGATTTCACTCAAAAGTCACCAAATGACTCCAACCATCATATTATGATGTTTCCCAAGTTTTGGCCTCAATCCGATCTCGATTGGTCCATGAAATTGGACAATTTAGGTTCGTACGAAGTGCGTTCTAAAATGGAGTGATTTGTGTATTCAATAGTTTTAGCCATTGGATTTCCCTTAAAAGTCACCAAATGACTCCTCCCACCGTATTATGATGTTAACCAAGTTTTGGACTCAATCCGATATCGATTGGTCCATGAAATTGGACAATTCAGGTTCGTACAAAGTTCTTTATGAAATGGAGTGGTTGGTGTATTGCATAGTTGTAGAGATTGTGTTTCACTCAAAACCCACCAAATGACCCCTCCCACTGTATTATGATGTTCCCCAAGTTTTGGACTCAATCCGATATCGATTGGTCTATGAAATTAGACAATTCAGGTTTGTACGAAGTTCATTCTGAAATGGGGTGATTTGTATGTTGCATAGTTTTAGACATTGGATTTCACTCAAAAGTCACCAAATGACTCCTTCAATCGTATTATGGTGTTAACCAAGTTTTGGACTCAATCCGATATCGATTGGTCCATGAAATTAAACATTTCAGGTTCGTACGAACTTCGTTCTGAAATGGAGTGATTAGTGTATTGCATAGTTTTAGCCATTGGATTTCACTCAAAAGTCACCAAATGACTCCTCCCATCGTATTATGAGGTTAACCTAAGTTTTGGACTCAATCCGATACCGATTCTTCCATGAAATTGGACAGTTTAGGTTCGTACGAACTTCGTTCTGAAATGGAGTGATTAGTGTATTGCATAGTTTTAGCCATTGGATTTCAGTCAAAAGTGGACAAATGACTCCTCCCATCGTATTATGATGTTCACCAAGTTTTGGACTCAATCCGATATCGATTGGTCAATGAAATTGGACAATTCAGGTTTGCACGAAGTTCGTTCTAAAATGGAGTGGTTGGTGTATTGCATACTTTTAGAGATTGTATTTCACTCCAAACCCACGAAGTGACTCCTCCCACTGTATTATGACTTTCCCCAAGTTTTGGACTCAATCCGATATCGATTGGTCCATGAAATTGGACAGTTCAGGTTCGTACGAAGTTCGTTATGAAATGGAGTGGTTGGTGTATTGCATAGTTGTAGAGATTGGATTTCACTCAAATGCCACCAAATGACTCCTCCCACTGTATTATGATGTTCCCCAAGTTTTGGACTCAATCCGATATCGATTGTTCCATCAAATTGGACAATTCAGGTTCGTACGAAGTTCGTTATAAAATGGAGTGGTTGGTGTATTGCATAGTTGTAGAGATTGGATTTCACTCAAAAGCCACCAAATGACTCCTCCCACCGTATTATGATGTTCCCCAAGTTCTGGACTCAATCCGATATCGATGGTCTATGAAATTGGACAATTCAGCTTCGTACGAAGTTCGTTATGAAATGGAGTAGTTGGTGTATTGCATAGTTGTAGAGATTGGATTTCACTCAAAAGCCACCAAATGACTCCTCCCACCGTATTATGATCTTCCCCAAGTTTTGGACTGAATCCGATATCGATTGGTCCATGAAATTGGACAATTCAGGTTCGTACGAAGTTCGTTATGAAATGGAGTGGTTGGTGCATTGCATAGTTGTAGAGATTGGATTTCACTCAAAAGCCACCAAATGACCCCTCCCACCGTATTATGATGTTCCCCAAGTTTTGGACTCAATCTGATATCGATGGTCCATGAAATTGGACAATTCAGCTTCGTACGAAGTTCGTTATGAAATGGAGTAGTTGGTGTATTGCATAGTTATAGAGACTGGATTGCACTCAAAAGCCACCAAATGACTCCTCCCACTGTATTAGGATGTTCCCCAAGTTTTTGACTGAATCCGATATCGATTGGTCCATGAAATTGGACAATTCAGGTTCGTACGAAGTTCGTTATGAAATGGAGTAGTTGGTGTATTGCATAGTTGTAGAGATGGGATTTCACTCAAATCCCACCAACTGACTCCTCCCATTGTATTATGACGATTGTTTGTAAATTTTAACAACAATATTAAAACCTTGCAAGTGCACAAATCAAATGATAGTATAGTAAGCAAGCAAGGGTCGATCCCACGGAGATTGTGATCTAAAGAGATGTTTATCAATGTCACTCAATGAAAATCAAAACAAAGGATTTCCAAACACACGCCAACACCAAGGTGGGTTTTGATTTGTTTTTGTGAATCAAACGAAATAAGGAAAAGGAAACAAAAGAGAATTTAAATTAGAGTTTAAGAGAAATTGGTTTAAAATCAATCAAGAACAATAGCTAGGACTTACCATCCACCTTCAAACAATCAATCAATCCATAAACAACAATAGATAATCAATTTCTAGCAAGCATATGATGACGACACTCACAACAAGATCATGGCATTTGACTTGAGTTGTATGATTCTCTCTTAAGTGTATGTAAAGTGTATGGCATTTACATCAATACATGTATTCTTAATTGAAATCTAGTATGACATTTACTCAAATTAACAATCAAGAATCCATTAAGATCAAAGAGAATATGAGTGTCACAAAAACCCTAAAACATGGCATTTGTTATTAGGAATTCAAGAATCGATTTCTCATAACTAGTTCTTAACCCAATTATTTGTTGCAAACAAGAACACATTCAATATGGCAATTGACCCATGTTCTACAACAATTTAATTCCAATACATGCTTCTAAGTTAGCTACTCAAAGAAACAAAATATCAGAATTCACATAACATAGAGAAACCGAAATCATCACGCTTGTAGAAACTAAAAATCCATTAAACTTGTTTATAAAATTGAAATCATGTTTAGGGCTTCAAGATTAAGCCCTAACTAACAAGAAATTAGTTACTCATGGTCTTGGATGAACTCAAAAATAAATACATAAGAACTGAAAATTAAAAGAAGGAAGGAAAAGAAAGAACTCGTTCGCCGCTTTCTCCTCTTGCGCCGTTGATCTCTTTAGAACGTGAATGCTTTTTTTCAGGCCTTGGCTCGTCTTTTATATCACTTATATCAGAGTTCTAAACCCTAAAATTGACTGAAAAGTCATCCAAGAAGTCTTGGTAAACAAGGAATCCAAATAGGAAAGTAAAAATCACAATTCCTAACTCCACTGGGAAATACAGCTCAGCCCAATGTTCACACGATTTGGGGATCTTTGACCTTGTAGAAAAATCATTAAAAATATATTTTAGAAAGATAAATGTCTTATCTTTCCAACCATATATAGCACGTAACTTGAAAAATTCGGAAAGGCTTCCGTTTCTTCACATTCACGTAACATGTACGAAACTGTCCTGTCTGCACGTGGGCTAACTTTACTTGTAATACTGTACCAATTGGCTCAGTAGAAAATTCTAGAAAAATCATAGATTGAACTTCAAGACGATAGCTTTAATTTCCAATTGGTCTTGCGCTAAAATTCCTCTGAAAAGTCGATTTTCCCTTAAAAACCTTCTAAGAGCGCAGAAAAGCTGAAAATCAGAAAAATAAAGTAATAAGCCCTTTTTAAATCTAATTCTCTTACAAAACCAAAGTAAAAAGAGTACATAAATGAGTATATTTATGGACTTATCAACGATCCCCAAGTTTTGGAGTCTATGCGATATAGATCGGTCCAAGAAACTGGACAATTCAGATTCGTATGAAGTTCGTTATGAAATGGAGTGGTTGGTGTCTTGCATTGTTGTAGAGATTGGATTTCACTCAAAACAAATCAAATGACTCCTCCCACTGTATTATGATGTTCTCCACGTTTTGGACTCAATCCGATATCGGTTGGTCCATGAAATTGGACAACTCAGGTTCGTACGAAGTTCGTTCTGAAATGGAGTCGTTGGTGTTCTGCATAGTTTTGGCCATTGGATTTCAGGCAAAAGACACCAAATGACTCCTCCCATCATATTATGATGTTCACCAAGTTTTGGACTCAATCCGATATCGATTGGTCCATGAAATTGGACAATTAAGGTTCGTACGAAGTTCTTTATGAAATAGAGTGGTTGGTGTATTGCATAGTTGTAGAGATTGGATTTCACTCAAAACCCACCAAACGACTCCTCCCATCGTATTATTAGGTTCCCCAAGTTTTGGACTCAATCCGATATCGATTGGTCCATGAAATTGGACAATTCATGTTCGTAAGAAGTTTGTTATGAAATGGAGTGGTTGGTATATTGCATAGTTGTAGAGATTGGATTTCACTCAAAACCCACCAAAAGACTCCTCCCACCATATTATGATGTTCCCCAAGTTTTGGACTCAATCAGATATCGAGTGGTCCATGAAATTGGACAATTCGGGTTCGTACGAAGTTCGTTCTGAAATGGAGTGCTTAGTGTATTGCATAGTTTTAGCCATTGGATATCGCTCAAAACTCACCAAATGACTCCTCCCCTCCTATTATGGTGTTCCCCAGGTTTTGGACTCAATCCGATATCGACTGGTCCGTCAAATGGGACAATTCAGGTTCGTACGAAGTTCGTTCTGAAATGAAGTGGTTAGTGTATTGCATAGTTTTAGCCATTGGATTTCACTCAAATCCCACCAAATGACTCCTCCCACTGTATTATTATGATCCAAAAGTTTTGGACTCAATCCGATATAGATTGGTCCATGAAATTGGACAATTCAGGTTCGTACGAAGTTCGCTATGAAATGGAGTGGTTGGTGTATTGCATAGTTGTAGAGATTGGATTTTACTCAAAAGCCACCAAATGACTCCTCCCACCGTGTTATGATGTTCCCCAAGTTCTGGACTCAATCCGATATCGATGGTCCATGAAATTGGACAATTCAGCTTCGTACCAAGTTCGTTATGAAATGGAGTAGTTGGTGTATTGCATAGTTGTAGAGATTGGATTTCACTCAAAAGCCACCAAATGACTCCTCCCACCGTATTATGATGTTCCCCAAGTTCTGGACTCAATCTGATATCGATTGGTCCATGAAATTGGACAATTCAGGTTCGTACGAAGTACGTTATGAAATGGAGTGGTTGGTGTGTTGCATAGTTGTAGAGATTGGATTTCACTCAAAACCCACCAAATGACTCCTCCCACCGTATTATGTTCTTCCCCAAGTTTTGGACTGAATCCGATATCGATTGGTCCATGAAATTGGACAATTCAGGTTCGTACGAAGTTCGTTATGAAATGGAGTAGTTGGTGTATTCATAGTTGTAGAGATTGGATTTCACTCAAAAGCCACCAAACGATTCCTCCCACCGTATTATGATGTTCCCCAAGTTTTGGACTGAATCCGATATCGATTGGTCTAAGAAATTGGACAATTCAGGTTCGTATGAAGTTCGTTATGAAATGGAGTATTTGGTGCATTGCATAGTTGTAGAGATTGGATTTCACTCAAATCCCACCAACTGACTCCTCCCATTGTATTATGTTGATCCCCAAGTTTTGGACTCTATGCGATATAGATTGGTCCAAGAAATTGGACAATTCAGATTCGTACGAAGTTCGTTATGAAATGGAGTGGTTGGTGTATTGCGTTGTTGTAGAGATTGGATTTCACTCAAAACCCATCAAATGACTCCTCCCACCGTATTATGATGTTCTCCACGTTTTGGACTCAAGCCGATATCGGTTGGTCCATGAAATTGGACAATTTAGGTTCGTACGAAGTTCGTTCTGAAATGGAGTGTTTGGTGTATTGCATAGTTGTAGAGATTGGATTTTACTCAAAAGCCACCAAATGACTCCTCCCACCGTGTTATGATGTTCCCCAAGTTCTGGACTCAATCCTATATCGATTGGTCCATGAAATTGGACAATTCAGGTTCGTACGAAGTACGTTATGAAATGGAGTGGTTGGTGTGTTGCATAGTTGTAGAGATTGGATTCACTCAAAACCCACCAAATGACTCCTCCCACCGTATTATGATCTTCCCCTAGTTTTGGACTCAATCCGATATCGAATTGTCCATGAAATTGAACAATTCAGGTTCGTACTAAGTTCTTTCTGAAATGGAGTGGTTGGTGTATTGCATAGTTTTGGCCATTGGATTTCTTGCAAAAGACACCAAGTGACTCCTCCCATCATATTATGATGTCCCCCTAGTTTTGGAGTCAATCCGTTATCGATTGGTCCATGAAATTGGACAATTCAGGTTCGTACGAAGTTCGTTCTGAAATGGAGTGTTTGGTGTATTGCATAGTTGTAGAGATTGGATTTTACTCAAAAGCCACCAAATGTCTCCTCCCACCGTGTTATGATGTTCCCCAAGTTCTGGACTCAATCCTATATCGATTGGTCCATGGAATTGGACAATTCAGGTTCGTACGAAGTACGTTATGAAATGGAGTGGTTGGTGTGTTGCATAGTTGTAGAGATTGGATTTCACTCAAAACCCACCAAATGACTCCTCCCACCGTATTATGTTCTTCCCCTAGTTTTGGACTCAATCCGATATCGAATTGTCCATGAAATTGAACAATTCAGGTTCGTACTAAATTCTTTCTGAAATGGAGTGGTTGGTGTATTGCATAGTTTTGGCCATTGGATTTCTTGCAAAAGACACCAAGTGACTCCTCCCATCATATTATGATGTCCCCCTAGTTTTGGAGTCAATCCGATATCGATTGGTCCATGAAATTGAACAATTCAGGTTCGTACGAAGTTCGTTATGAAATGGAGTGGTTGGTGTATTGCATAGTCGTAGAGATTGGATTTCACTCAAAACCCACCAAATGACTCCTCCCACGGTATTATTATGTTCTCCCAAGTTTTGGACTCAATCCGATATCGATTGGTCCATGAAATTGGACAATTCAAGTTCGTACGAAGTTCGTTATGAAATGGAGTGATTGGTGTATTGCATAGTTGTAGAGATTGGATTTCACTCAAAACCCACCAAATGACTCCTCCCACCGTAGTATTATGTTCCCCAAGTTTTGGACTTAATCCGATATCAATTGGTCCATGAAATTGGACAATTCATGTTCGTATGAAGTTTGTTATGAAATAGAGTGGTTGGTGTATTTCATAGTTGTAGAGATTGTATTTCTCTCAAAAGCCACCAAATGAAACCTCCCACCGTATTATGATGTTCCCCAAGTTTTGGACTCAATTCGTTATTGATTGGTCCGTTAAATTGGACAATTCAGGTTCGTACGAAGTTCGTTACGAAATGGAGTGGTTGGTGTATTGCATAGTATTAGCCATTTGATTTCAGGCAAAAGACACCAAATGACTCCTCCCATCATATGATGATGTTTCCCAAGTTTTGGAGTCAATCCGATATCGATTGGTCCATGAAATTGAACAATTCAGGTTCGTACGAAGTTCGTTACGAAATGGAGTGGTTGGTGTATTGCATAGTCGTAGAGATTGGATTTCACTCAAAACCCAGCAAATGACTCCTCCCACGGTATTATTATGTTCTCCAAGTTTTTGACTCAATCCGATATCGATTGGTCCATGAAATGGACAATTCAAGTTCGTACGAAGTTCGTATGAAATGGAGTGATTGGTGTATGGCATAGTTGTAGAGATTGGATTTCACTCAAAACCCACCAAATGACTCCTCCCACCGTAGTATTATGTTCCCCAAGTTTTGGACTCAATCCGATATCGATTGGTCCATGAAATTGGACAATTCATGTTCGTATGAAGTTTGTTATGAAATAGAGTGGGTGGTGTATTTAATAGTTGTAGAGATTGTATTTCTCTCAAAAGCCACCAAATGACACCTCCCACCGTATTATGATGTTCCCCAAGTTTTGGACTCAATCCGATATTGATTGGTCCGTGAAATTGGACAATTCAGGTTCGTATGAAGTTCGTTACGAAATGGAGTGGTTGGTGTATTGCATAGTATTAGCCATTTGATTTCAGGCAAAACACACCAAATGACTCCTCCCATCATATGATGATGTTTCCTAAGTTTTGGACTCAATCCGATATCGATTGGTCCATGAAATTGGACAATTCAGGTACGTACTAAGTTCTTTCTGAAATGGAGTGGTTGGTGTATTGCATAGTTTTGGCCATTGGATTTCAGGCAAAAGACACCACATGACTCCTCCCATCGTATGATGATGTTCCCCAAGTTTTGGACTCAATCCAATATCGATTGGTCCATGAAATTGAACAATTCAGGTTCGTGCGAAGTTCGTTACGAAATGGAGTGGTTGGAGTATTGCATAGTTGTAAAGATTGGATTTCACTCGAAACCCACCAAATGACTCCTCCTACGGTATTATTATGTTCCCCAAGTTTTGGACTCAATCCGATATCGATTGGTCCACGAAATTGGACAATTCAGGTTCGGACGAAGTTCGTTATGAAATGGAGTGGTTGGTGTATTGCATAGTTGTAGAGATTGGATTTCACTCAAAAGCCACCAAATGACTCCTCCCACCGTATTATGATGTCCCCCAAGCGTTGGACATAATCCGATGTCGATTGGTCCATGAAATTGGACAATTCAGGTTCGTACGAAGTTCGTTCTGAAATGGAGTGGTTAGTGTACTGCATAGTTTTAGACATTGGATTTCACTCAAAAGTCACCAAATGACTCCTCCCATCATATTATAATGTTCCCCATGTTTTGGACTAAATCCGATGTCGATTGGTCCATGAAATTGGACAATTCAGGTTCGTACGAAGTTCGTTATGAAATGGAGTGGTTGGTGTATTGCATATTTGTAGAGATTGGATTTCACTCAAAACCCACCAAATGACTCCTCCCACCGTATTATAATGTTCCCCAAGTGTTGGACTCAATCAGATATCGATTGGTCCATGAAATTGGACAATTCAGGTTTGTACGAAGTTCATTTTGAAATGGAGTGGTTGGTGTATTGTACAGTTTTAGCCATAGGATTTCACTCAAAAGACATCAAATGACTTCTCCCACTGTATTATGATGTTCCCCATGTTTTGGACACAATGCGATATCGATTGGTCCATGAAATTGGACAATTCAGGTTCGTACGAAGTTCGTTATGAAATGGAGTGGTTGGTGTATTGCATAGTTGTAGAGATTGGATTTCACTCAAAACCCACCAAATGACTCCTCCCACAGTATTACGATGTCCCCCATGTTTTGGACTTAATCCGATATCGATTGGTCCATGAAATTGGACGATTCAGGTTTGTACAAAGTTCGTTCTGAAATGGAGTGGTTAGTGTTTTGCATAGTTTTAGCCATTGGATTTCACTCAAAAGTCACCAAATGACTACTCCCATCATATTATGATGTTCCCCATGTTTTGGACTCAATCCGATATCGATTGGTCCGTGAAATTGGACAATTCAGGTTCATAGGAAGTCTGTTATGAAATGGAGTGGTTGGTGTATTGCATAGTTGTAGAGATTCGATTTCTCTCAAAAGCCACCAAATGACTCCTCCCACCGTATTATGATGTCCCCCATGTTTTGGACTTACTCCGATATCGATTGGTCCATGAAATTGGACAATTCTGGTTTGTACAAAGTTCGTTCTGAAATGGAGTGGTTAGTGTATTGTATAGTTTTAGGCATTGGATTTCAGGCAAAAGACACCAAATGAGTCCGCCCATCATATTATGATGTTCCCCAAGTTTTGGACTCAATCCAATATCGATTGGTCCATGAAATTGGACAATTCAGGTTCGTATGAAGTTCGTTATGAAATGGAGTGGTTGGTGTATTCCATTGTTGTAGACATTGGAATTCACCCAAAACCCACCAAATGACTCCTCCCACCGTATTATGATGTTTCCCAAGTTTTGGACTAAATCCGATATCGATTGGTCTATGAAATTGGACAATTCATGTTCGTACGAAGTTCGTTATGAAACGGAGGGGTTGGTGTATTGCATAGTTTTAGCCATTGGATTTCAATCCAAAGTCACCAAATGACTCCTCCCCTCATATTATGTTGTTCCCCAGGTTTCGGACCCAATCCGATATCGATTGGTCCATGAAATTGGATAATTCAGGTCTGTACGAAGTTCGTTCTGAAATGGAGTGGTTAGTGTATTGCACTGTTTTAGCTATTGGATTTCACTCAAAAGACACCAAATGTCTCCTCCAACCGTAGTATGATGTTCCCCAAGTTTTGGACTCAATCCGATATCGATTGGTCCATGAAATTGGACAATTCAGGTTCGTACGAAGTTCGTTCTGAAATGGAGTGGTTAGTGTATTGCATAGTTTTAGCTATTAGATTTCACTCAACAGACACCAAATGACTCCTTCAACCATAGCATGATGTTCCCCAAGTTCTGGACTCAATCCGATAACGATTGGTCCATGAAATTGGACAATTCAGGTTCATACGAAGTTCGTTCTGAAAGGGAGTATTTGGTGTATTGCATAGGTTTAGCTATTGGATTTCACTCAAAAGACACCAAATGACTCCTCCCACTGTATTATGATGTTCCCCAAGTTTTGTACTCAATCCGATATCGATTGGTCCATGAAATTGGACAATTCAGGTTCGTACGAAGTTCTTTCTGAAATGGAGTGGTTAGTGTATTGCACAGTTTTAGCCATTGGATTTCACTCAACAGCCACCAAATGACTCCTCCCACTGTATTATGATGTTCCCCAAGTTTTGGACTCAATCCAGTATCGATTGGTCCATGAAATTGGACAATTCAGGTTCGTACGAAGTTCGTTCAAAAATGAAGTGGTTGGTGTATTGCATAGTTGTAGAGATTGGATTTTACTCAAAACCCACCAAATGGTATTATAATGTTCCCCAAGTTTTGTACTCAATCCAATATCGATTGGTCCATGGAATTGGACAATTTAGGTTCGTACGAAGTTCGTTCTGAAATGGTGTGGTTAGTGTGTTGCATAGTTTTAGCAATTGGATTTCACTCAAAAGTCACCAAATGACCCCTGCCATCATATTATAATGTTCCCCAAGTTTTGGACACAATTCGATATCGATTGGTCCATGAAATTGGATAACTCAGGTTCGTACGAAGTTCGTTATGAAATGGAGTGGTTGGTGTATTCCCTAGTTGTAGAGATTGGATTTCACCCAAATCCCACCAAATGACTCCTCCCACCGTGTTATGATGTATACCAAAGTTTTGGACTCAATCCTATATAGATTGGTCCAAGAAATTGTTCAATTCAGGTTCGTACGAAGTTCGTTCTGAAATGGAGTGGTTAGTGTATTGCAAAGTTTTAGCCATTGGATTTCACTCAAAAGTCACCAAATGACTCCGCCCATCGTATTATGATGTTCCCCAAGTTTTGGACTCAATCCGATATCGATTGGTCCTTGAAATTGGACAATTCAGGTTCGTACTAAGTTCGTTCTGAAATGGTGTGGTTAGTGTATTGCATAGTTTTAGCCATTGGATTTCACTCAAAAGTCACCAAATAACTCCTCCCATCGTATTATGATGTTCCCCAAGTTTTGGCCTCAATCCGATATCAAATGGTCCATGAAACTGGACAATCAAGTCGTACGAAGTTCGTTATGGAAATGGAGTGGTTGGTTTGTTGCATAGTTGTAAAGATTGGATTTCACTCAAACCCCACCCAAATGACTCCTCCTACCGTATTATGATGTTCCCCAAGTTTTGGAGTCAATCTGATATCGATTGGCCCCTGAAATTGGACAATTCAGGTTCGTACGAAGTTCGTTCCGAAATGGAGTGGTTGGTGTATTGCATAGTTGGATTTCACTCAAAACCAACCAAATTACTCCTCCCACCGTATTATGATGTCCTCTAAGTTTTGGACTCAATCCGATGTCGATTGGTCCACGAAATTGGACAGTTCAGGTTCGAAAGAAGTTAGTTCTGAAATGGAGTGGTTGGTGTATTGCATAGTTTTAGAGATTGAATTTCACTCAAAAGACACCAAATGACTCCTCCCACCGTATTATGATGATCCCCAAGTTTTGGACTCAATCCGATATAGATTGGTCCAAGAAATTGGACAAGTCAGGTTCGTACAAAGTTCGTTAGGAAATGGAGTGGTTGGTGTATTGCATAGTTGTAGAGATTGGATTTCACTCAAAAGCCACTAAATGACTCCTCCCACTGTATTATGTTGTTCCCCAAGTTTTGGACTCAATCCGATATAGATTGGTCCAAGAAATTGGACAACTCAGGTTCGTACAAAGTTCGTTATGAAATGGAGTGGTTGGTGTATTGCATATTTGTAGAGATTGGATTTCACTCAAAACCCACCGAACGACTCCTCCCACTGTATTACGATGTTCCCCAACTTTCGGAGTCAATCCGATATCGATTGGTTCATGAAATTGGACAATTCAGGTTCGTACGAAGTTCGTTCTAAAATGGAGTAGTTGGTGTATTGCATAGTTTTAGGGATTGGATTTCACTCAAATCCCACCAAATGACTCCGCCCACCGTATTATGGTGATCCCCACATTTTGGACTCAATCCGATATCGATTGGTCCGTGAAATTGGACAATTCAGGTTCGTACGAAGTTCGTCCTGAAATGGAGTGGTTAGTGTATTGCGAAGTTTTAGCTATTGGTTTTCACTCAAAAGTCACGAAATGACTCCAACCATCATATTATGATGTTCCCCAAATTTTGGACTCAATCAGATATCGATTGCTTCATGAAATTGGACAATTCAGGTTCGTACGAAGTTATTTATGAAATGGAGTAGTTGATGTATTGCATAGTTGTAGAGATTGGATTTCACTCAAAACCCACCAAATGAATTCTCCCACCGTATTATGATGTTAGCCGAGTTTTGGACTCATCCGATATCGATTGGTCCTTGAAATTGGACAATTCAGGTTCGTACGAAGTTCGTTCTGAAATGGAGTGGTTGGTGTATTGCACAGTTTTAGCCATTGGATTTCAGTCAAAAGCCACCAAATGACTCCTCCCATCATATTATGATGTTCCCCATATTTTGGACTCAATCCAATGTCGATTGGTCCATAAAATTGGACAATTTAGGTTCGTACGAAGTTCGTTATGAAATGGAGTGGTTTGTGTATTGCATAGTTGTAGAGATTGGATTTCACTCAAAAGCCACCAAATGACTCCTCCCACAGTATTATGATAGTCCCCAAGTTTTGGACTCAATCCGATATCGATTGGTCCATGAAATTGGACAATTCACATTCGTACGAAGTTCGTTCTGAAGTGGAGTGGTTAGTGTATTGCAAAGTTTTAGCCATTGGATTTCACTGAAAAGTCACCAAATGACTCCAACCATCGTATTATGGTGTTCCCCAAGTTTTGGACTCAATCAGATATCAATTGGCACATGAAATTGGACAATTCAAGTTCGTACGAAGTTCATTATGAAATGGAGTGGTTGGTGTATTGCATAGGGGGAGAGATTGGATTTCAGGGCGAGAACAGACCAAATGAATTCTCCCAGGAGGGGTATGTTGTACCCTAAGTTTTGGACTCAATCCGATATCGATTGGTCCATGAAATTCGACAATTCAGGTTCGTACGAAGGTCGTTCTGAAATGGAGTGGTTAGTGTAATGCATAGTTTTAGCCATTGGATTTCACTCAAAAGTCACCAAATGACTCCTCCCATCGTATTATGATGTTCCCCAAGTTTTGGACTCAATCCGATATGGATTGGTCCAAGAAATTGGACAATTCAGGTTCGTACGAAGTTCGTTGTGAAATGGAGTAGTTGATGTATTGCATAGTTGTAGAGATTGGAATTTCACTCAAAGCCACAAATGACTCTCCCACCGTATTATGA
>NC_034013.1:7047007-7068392 GCF_000346465.2 Prunus persica | reverse complement strand
TCGATTGGTCCTTGAAATTCGACAATTTAGGTTCGTACGAAGTTCGTTCTGAAATGGAGTGGTTGGTGTATTGCACAGTTTTATCCATTGGATTTCAGTCAAAAGCCACCATATGATTCCTCCCATCATACTACGATGTTCCCCATGTTTTGGACTCAATCCGATATCGATTGGACCAAGAAATTGGACAATTCATGTTCGTACGAAGATCGTTTTGAAATGGAGTGGTTGGTGTGTTGCATAGTTGTAAAGATTGGATTTCACTCAAAACCCACCAAATGACTCCTCCTACCGTATTATGATGTTCCCCAAGTTTTGGACTCAATCCGATACGGATTGGTCCGTGAAATTGGACAATTCAGGTTCGCACGAAGGTCGTTATGAAATGGAGTGGTTGGTGTATTCCATAGTTGTAGAGCTTGGATGTCACTCAAAACACACCAAATCACTCCTCCCACCAAATTATGGTGTTCCCCAAGTTTTAGACTCAATCCGATATCGATTGGTCCATGAAATTGGATAATTCAGGTTCATCCGATGTTCGTTCTGAAATGGAGTGCTTTGTGTACTTCAAAGTTTTAGGAACTGGATTTTCACTCAAAAGACTCCAAATGACTCCTCCCACAATATTATGATGTTCCCCAAGTTTTGGACTCAATCCGATATCGATTGGTCCATGAAATTGGACAATTCAGGTTCGTACGACGTTCGTTCTGAAATG
The DNA here is from genome assembly GCF_000346465.2 of Prunus persica. Lineage (NCBI taxonomy): Eukaryota > Viridiplantae > Streptophyta > Magnoliopsida > Rosales > Rosaceae > Prunus > Prunus persica. Next base: position 7,067,671 of record NC_034013.1, on the reverse strand, counting down.
GAGTGGTTGGTGTATTGCGTAGTTGTAGAGATTGGATTTCACTCAAAACCCACCAAATGACTGCTGCCACCGTATTGTGATGTTCCCCATGTTTCCGACTCAATCTGATATCGATTGGTCCATGAAATTAGACGATTCAAGTTCGTTCTGAAATGGTGTGGTTAGTGTACTGCATAGTTTTAGCCATTGGATTTCAGTCAAAAGAAACCAAATGACTCCTCCCATCATATTAGGATGTTCCCCAAGTTTTGGACTCAATCTGATATCGATTGGTCCATGAAATTGGATAATTCAGGTTCGTAGGAAGTTCGTTATGAAATGGAGTAGTTGGTATATTGCACAGTTGTAGAGATTAAATTTCACTCAAAACCCACCAAATAACTCATGCCAAGTTATGGACTCAATCCGATATCGATTGGTCCATGAAATTGGACAATTCAGGTTCGCACGAAGTTCGTTCTGAAATGGAGTGGTTGGTGTATTGCATAGTTGTAGCCATTGGATTTCATTCAAAAGACACCAAATGACTCCTCCAACCGTATTATGATGTTCCCCAAGTTTTGGACTCAATCCGATATCGATTGGTCCGTGAAATTGGACAATTCAGGTTCGTACGAAGTTCGTTCTGAAATGGAGCGGTTGGTGTATTGCATAGTTATAGAGGTTGGATTTAACTCAAAACCCACCGAATGACTCCTCCCACCGTATTATGATGTTCCCCAAGTTTTGGACTCAATAAGATATCGATTGGTCCATGAAATTGGACAATTCAAGTTCGTACGAAGTTCGTTCTGAAATGGAGTGGTTGGTGTATTGCATAGTTTTAGCCATTGGATTTCACTCAAAAGACACCAAATGACTCCTCCCACCGTATTATGATGTTCCCCAAGTTTTGGAGTCAATCCAATATCGATTGGTCCATGAAATTGGACAATTCAGGTTCGTACAAAGTTCGTTCTGAAACAGAGTGGTTGGTGTATTGCATAGTTGAAGAGATTGGATTTCACTCAAAACCCACCAAATGACTCCTCCCACCGTATTATGATGTTCCGCAAGTTTTGGACTCAATACGATATCGATTGGTCCATGAAGTTGGACAATTCAGGTTCGTACGAAGTTCGTTCTGAAATGGAGTGGTTGGTGTATTGCATAGTTGTAGCCATTGGATTTCACTCAAAAGACACCAAATGACTCCTCCCACCGTATTATGATGTTCCCCAAGTTTTGGACTCAATCCTATATCGATTGGTCCATGAAATTGGACAATTCAGTTCGTACTAAGTTCGTTCTGAAATGGAGTGGTTGGTGTATTGCATAGTTTTAGCCATTGGATTTCACTCAAAACACACCAAATGACTCCTCCCACCGTATTATGATGTTCCCCAAGTTTTGGACTCAATCCGATATCGATTGGTCCATGAAATTGGACAATTCAGTTCGTACGAAGTTCGTTCTGAAATGGAGTGGTTGGTGTATTGCATAGTTTTAGCCATTGGGATTCCATTCAAACACACCAAATGACTCCTCCCACCGTAATTATGATGTTCCCCCAAGGTTTGGGACTCAATCCGATATCTATTGGTCCATGAAATTGGTTAGTTACTTTCGTACGAAGTTCGTTTTAGAAACGGAGTGGTTGGTGTATTGCATAGTTGTGGGGACTGCATTTCACTCAAAACCCACCAAATGACTCCTCCCACTGTATTATGATGTTCCCCAAGTTTTGGACTCAATCCGATTTCGATTGGTACATGAAATTGGACAATTCAGGTTCGTATGAAGTTCGTTCTGAAATGGACTGGTTGGTGTATTACATAGTTGTAGCTATTGGATTTCACTCAAAAGACAGCAAATGACTCCTCCCACCGTATTATGATGTTCCCCATGTTTTGGACTCAATCCTATATCGATTGGTCCTTGAAATTGGACAATTCAGGTTCGTACGAAGTTCGTTCTAAAATGAAGTGGTTGGTGTATTGCATAGTTTTAGCCATTGGATTTCACTCAAAAGACACCAAATGCCTCCTCCCACCGTATTATGTTGTTCCCCAAGTTTTGGACTCAATCAGATATCGATTGGTCCATGAAATTGGACAATTTTCGTTCGTACGAAGTTCATTCGGAAATGGAGTGGTTGGTGTATTGCAAAGTTTTAGCCATTGGATTTCACTCAAAAGTCACCAATTGAGCCATCACACCATATTTTGTTGTTCCCCAAGTTTTGGACTCAATCCGATATCGATTGGTCCATGAAATTGGACAATTCAGGTTCGTACGAAGTTCATTCTTAAACGGAGTGGTTGCTGTATTGCATAGTTGAAGAGATTGGATTCACTCAAAACCCACCAAATGACTCCTCCCACCGTATTATGATGTTTGGCAAGTTTTGGACTCAATACGATAACGGTTGGTCTATGAAATTGGACAATTCAAGTTCGTACGAAGTTCATTTTGAAACGGAGTGTTTGGTGTATTGCATAGTTTTAGCCATTGGATTTCTCTCAAAAGTCACCAATTGAGCCATCACACCATATTTTGTTGTTCCCCAAGTTTTGGACTCAGTCCGATATCGATTGGTCCATGAAATTGGACAATTCAGGATCGTATGAAGTTCGTTCTTAAACGGAATGGTTGCTGTATTGCATAGTTGAAGAGATTGGATTTCACTCAAAACCCACCAAATGACTCCTCCCACCGTATTATGATGTTCCACAAGTTTTGGACTCAATATGATATCGATTGGTCCATGAAATTGGACAATTCAGGTTCGTACGAAGTTTATTACGAAAGGGAGTGGGTGGTGTATTGCATAGTTCTAGAGATTGGACTTCACTCAAAACCCACCAAATGACTCCTCCCGTCATATTATGTTGTTCCCCGGGTTTTGGACTCAATCAGATATCGATTGGTCCATGAAATCGCACAATTCGGGCTCGTACGAAGTTCATAATGAATTGGAGTGGGTGTTTTATTGCATAGTTTTAGCCATTGGATTTCATTAAAACCTCACAAAATGACTCCACCCATCATATTATGATGTTCCACTAGTTTTGGACTTAAACCGATATCAATTGGTCCATGAAATTGGACAATTCAGGTTCGTACGAAGTTCGTTGTGAAGTGGAGCGGGTCGTGTATTGCATAGTTTTAGCCATTGGATTTCTTTAAAAACTCACGAAATGACTCCACCCATCATATTATGATGTTCCCCAAGTTTTGTACTCAATCCGACATCGATTGGTCCATGAAATTGGACAATTCAAGTTCGTACGAAGTTCTTTCTGAAATGGAGTGGTTGGTGTATTGCACAGTTTTACCCATTGGATTTCACTCAAAAGTCACCAAATGACTCCTCCCATCATATTATGATGTTCTCCAAGTTTTGGACTCAATCCGATATCAATTGGTCCATGACATTGGACAATTCAGGTTCGTATGAAGTTCGTTATGAAATGGAGTGGTTAGTGTATTGCATAGTTTTGGCCATTGGATTTCACTCAAAAGTCACCAAATGACTCCTCCCATCGTATTATGATGTTCCCCAAGTTTTGGACTCAATCCGATACCGATTGGTCCATGAAATTGGACAATTCAAGTTCGTACGAAGTTCGTTCTGAAATGGAGTGGTTAGTGTATTGCAAAGTTTTCGCCATTGGATTTCACTCAAAAGTCACAAAATAACTCCTCCCATCATATTATGGTGTTCCCCAAGTTTTGGACTCAATCCGATATCGATTGGTCCATGAAATTGGACAATTCCGGTTCGCACGAAGTTCGTTACGAAATTGGGTGGTTGGTGTATTGCATAGTTGTAGAGATTTGATTTCACTCAAAACCCACGAAATGACTCCTCCCACCGTATTATGATGATCCCCAAGTTTTGGACTAAATCCGATATCGATTGGTCCATGAAATTGGACAATACAGGGTCGTACGAAGTTCATTATGAAATGGAGTGATTGGTGTATTGCATACTTTTTTCCAATTGGATTTCACTCCAAAGCCACCAAATGACTCCACCCGCCATAGTATGATGCTCCCCACGTTTTGGACTCAATCCGATATCGATTGGTCCATGAAATTGGACAATTCAAGTTCATACGAAGTTCGTTCTGAAATGGAGTGGTTGGTGTATAGCATAGTTTTAGCCATTGGATTTCACTCAAAAGACACCAAATGACGCCTCCCACCGTATTAGGACGTTCCCCAAGTTTTGGAGTCAATCTGATATCGATTGCTCCATGAAATTGGACAATTCAAGTTCGTACGAAGTTCGTTATGAAATTGAGTGGTTGGTGTATTGAATAGTTTTAGAGGGTGGATTTCACTCAAAACCCACCAAATGACTCCTCCCACCGTATTATGATGTTCCCCAAGTTTTGGACTCAGTCCGATATCGATTGGTCCATGAAATTGGACAATTCAAGTTCGTGCGAAGTTCGTTCTGAAATGGAGTGGTTGGTGTATTGCATAGTTTTAGCCATTGGATTTCAGTGAAAAGATACCAAATGACTCCGCCCATCTTATTATGATGTTCCCCAAGGTTTGCACTCAATCCGATATCGATTGGTCCATCAAATTGGACAATTCAGGTTCGTACGAAGTTCATTATGAAATGGAGTGGTTGGTGTATTGCATAGTTTTAGCCATTGATTTTCACTCAAAAGACACCAAATGACTCCTCCCACCGTATTAGGACGTTCCCCAGGTTTTGGACTCAATCCAAAATCGATTGGTCCATGAAATTGGACAATTTCAAGCTCGTATGAAGTTCGTTCTGAAATGGTGTGGTTGGTGTATTGCATAGGTTTATCCATTGGATTTCAGACAAAAGTCACCAAATGACTCCTCCCATCGTATTATGATGTTCCCCAAGTTTTGGACTCAATCCGATACCGATTGGTCCATGAAATTGGACAATTCATGTTTGTACGAAGTTCGTTCTGAAATGGAGTGGTTAGTGTATTGCGTAGTTTTAGCCATTGGATTTCACTCAAAAGTCACCAAATGACTCCTCCCATCATATTATGATGTTCCCGAAGTTTTGGACTCAATCCAATATCGATTGTTCCATGAAATTGGACAATTCAGGTTCGTACGAAGTTCGTTCTGCAATGGAGTGGTTAGTGTATTTCATAGTTTTAGCCATTGGATTTCACTCAAAAGTCCCCAAGTGACTCCAACCATCATAATATGATGTTCCCCAAGTTTTGAACTCAATCCGATACCGAGTTGTCCATGAAATTGTACAATTCAGGTTCGTACAAAGTTCGTTGTGAAATGGAGTGGTTGGTGTATTGCATAGTTGTAGAGATTGGATTTCACTCAAAACCCACCAAATGAATCCTCCCACCGTATTATGATGTTCCCCAAGTTTTGGAGTCAATCCGATATCGATTCGTCCATGAAATTGGACAATTCAGGCTCGTACAAAGTTCGTTATGAAATGTAGTGGTTGGTGTATTGGATAGTTGTAGAGATTGGATTTTACTCAAAACCCAACAAATGACTCCTCCCACTGCATTTTGATGTTCCTCAAGTTTTGGACTGATTCCGATGTCGACTGGTCCATGAAATTGGACAATTCAGGTTCGTACGAAGTTTGTTATGAAATGGAGTGGTTGGTGTATTCCATAGTTGTAGAGATTGGATTTCACTCAAAACCCACCAAATGACTCCTCCCACCGTATTATGTTGTTCCCCAAGTTTTGGACTCAATCCGATATCGATTGGTCCATGAAATTGGACAATTCAGGTTCGTACGAAGTTCGTTCTGAAATGGAGTGGTTGGTGTATTGCATAGTTGTAGAGATTGGATTTCACTCAAAAGCCACCAAATGACTCCTCCCACCGTATTATGACGTTCCCCAAGTTTTGGACTCAATCCAATATCGATTGGACCATGAAACTGGACAATTCAGGTTCGTAAGAAGTTCGTTCTGAAATGGATTGGTTGGTGTATTGCATAGTTTTAGCCACAGGATTTCACTCAAAAGAAACCAAATGACTCCTCCCACCGTATTAGGATGTTCCCCAAGTTTTGGACTCAATCCGATATTGATTGGTCCTTGAAGTTGGACGATTCAGGTTCGTACGAAGTTCGTTATAAAATGGAGTGGTTGGTGTATTGCATAGTTGTAGAGACTGGGTTTCACTCAAAACCCACCAAATGAGTCCTCCCACCATATTATTATGTTCCCGAAGTTTTGGACTCAATCCGATATCCATTGGTCCATGAAATTGGACATTTCAGGTTCGTACGAAGTTCGTTCTGAAATGGTGTGGTTGGTGTGTTGCATAGTTGTAGAGATTGGATTTCACTCAAAACCCACCAAATGACTCCTCCCACCGTATTATGATGTTCCCCAAGTTTTGGACTCAATCAGATATCGATTGGTCCATCAAATTGGACAATTCAGGTTCGTCCGAAGTTCGTTCTGAAATGGTGTGGTTAGTGTATTGCATAGTTTTAGCCATTGAATTTCAGTCAAAAGACCCCAAATGACTCCTCCCAACATATTATGATGTTCCCCATGTTTTGGACTCAATCCGATATCGATTAGTCCAAGAAATTGGACAATTCAGGCTCGTACGAAGTTCGTTCTGAAATGGAGTGGTTAGTGTATTGCATAGTTTTAGCCATTGGATTTCAATCAAAAGTCTCCAAATGACTCCTCCCATCATATTATGATGTTCCCCAAGTTTTGGACTCAATCCGATATCGATTGGTCCATGAAATTGGACAATTCAGGTTCGTACGAAGTTCGTTCTGAAATGGAGTGGTTGGTGTATTGCATAGTTTTAGCCATAGGAGTTCACTCAAAAGAAACCAAATGACTCCTCCCATCATATTATGATGTTCCCCAAGTTTTGGACTCAATCCGATATCGATTGGTCCATGAAATTGGACAATTCAGGTTCGTACGAAGTTCGTTCTGAAATGGAGTAGTTGGTGTATTGCATAGTTTTAGCAATTGGATTTCAGTCAAAAGACACCAAATAACTCCTCCCATCATATTGTGATGTTCCCCTTGTTTTGGACTCAATCCGATATCGATTGGTCCATGAAATTGGACAATTCAGGTTCGTACAAAGTTCGTTCTGAAATGGAGTGGTTAGTGTATTGCATAGTTTTAGCCATTGGATTTCACTCAAAAGTCACCAAATGACTCCACCCATCATATTATGATGTTCCCCAAGTTTTGGACTCAATCCGATATCGATTGGTCAATGAAATTGGATAATTCAGGTTCGTACGAAGTTCGTTATGAAATGGAGTAGTTAGTGTATTTTATAGTTTTAGCCATTGGATTTCACTCAAAACTCACCAAATGACTCCAACCATCATATTATGATGTTCCCCAAGTTTTGGCCTCAATCCGATATCGATTGGTCCATGAAATTGGACAATTCAGGTTCGCACGAAGTTCGTTATGAAATGGAGTGGTTGGTGTATTGCATAGTTTTAGCCATTGGATTTCACTCCAAAGGCACCAAATGACTCCTTCTATCATATTATCTTGTTCCACAAGTTTTGGACTCAATCCGATATCGATTGGTCCCTGAAATTGGACAATTCAAGTTCGCACGAAGTTCGTTATGAAATGGAGTGGTTAGTGTATTGCATAGTTTTAGCCATTGGATTTCATTCAAAAGTCACCAAATGACTCCTCCAATCATATTATCTTGTTCCACAAGTTTTGGACTCAATCCGATATCGATTGGTCCATGAAATTGGACAATTCACGTTCGCACGAAGTTTGTTATGAAAAGGAGTGGTTGGTGTATTCCATAGTTGTAGCGGTTGGATTTCACTCAAAACCCGCCAAAGGACTCCTAACGTAGTATTATGTTGTTCCCCAAGTTTTGGACTCAAACCGATATCGATTGGTCCATGAAATTAGACAATTCAGGTTCGTACGAAGTTCGTTCTGAAATGGAGTGGTTAGTGTATTGCATAGTTTTAGCCATTGGATTTCACTCAAAAGTCATGGGCAATGAAATTGGACAATTCAGGTTCGTACGAAGTTCGTTATGAAATGGAGTGGTTGGTGTATTGCATAGTCGTAGAGATTAGAGTTCACTCAAAACCCTCCAAATGACTCCTCGCACCGTATTATGATGTTCCCCAAGTTTTGGACTGAATCCGATATCGATTGGTCCATTTAATTGGACAATTCAGGCTCCTACAAAGTTCGTTATGAAATGGAGTGGTTTGTGTATTGCATAGTTTTAGCCATTGGATTTCACTCAAAAGGCACCAAATGACTCCTCCCATCATATTATGATGTTCCCCAGGTTTCGGACTCTATCCTGTATTGATTGGTCCACGAAATTGGATAATACAGGTTCGTACGAAGTTCGTTCTGAAATGGAGTGGTTAGTGTGCATAGTTTTAGCCATTGGATTTCACTCCAAAGTCACTAAATGACTCCAACCATCATATTACTATGTTCCCCAAGTTTTGGCTCCAATCCAATATCGATTGGTCCATGAAATTGGACAATTCAGGTTCGTACGAAGTTCGTTATGAAATGGAGTGGTTGGTGTATTGCATACTTTTAGCCATTGGATTTCACTCAAAAGGCGCCAAATGACTCCTCCCATCATATTATGATGTTCCCAAAGTTTTGGACTCAATCCGATATCGATTGGTCCATGAAATTGGACAATTCAGGTTCGTACGAATTTCGTTATGAAATGGAGTGGTTGGTGTATTGCATAGTTGTAGAGATTGGATTTCACTCAAAACCCTCCAAATGACTCCTCCCACCGTTTTATGATGTTCCCCAAGTTTTGGACTCAATCCGATATCGATTGGTCCATGAAATTGGACAATTCAGGCTCGTACGAAGTTCGTCAAGAAATGGAGTGGTTGGTGTATTGCACAGTTATAGCCATTGGATTTCACTCAAAAGGCACCAAATGACTCCTCCCATCAGATTATGATGTTCCCCCAAGTTTCGGACTCAATCCAATATCGATTGGTCCATGAAATTGTACAATTCAGGTTCGTACGAAGTTCGTTCTGAAATAGAGTGGTTAGTGTATTGCATAGTTTTAGCCATTGGATTTCACTCAAAAGTCACCAAATGACTCCTCCCATCATATTATGATGTTCTCCAAGTTTTGGACTCAATCCGATATCAATTGGTCCATGACATTGGACAATTCAGGTTCGTATGAAGTTCGTTATGAAATGGAGTCGTTAGTGTATTGCATAGTTTTGGCCATTGGATTTCACTCAAAAGTCAACAAATGACTCCTCCCATCATATTATCTTGTTCCACAAGTTTTGGACTCAATTCGATATCGATTGGTCCACGAAATTGGACAATTCAGGTTCGTATGAAGTTCGTTATGAAATGGAGTGGTTGGTGTATTGCACAGTTGTAGAGATTGGATTTCACTCAAAAACAACCAAATGACTCCTCCCACCGTATTATGATGTTCCCCAAGTTTTGGACTCAATCCGATTTCGATTGGTCCATGAAATTGGACAATTCAGGTTAAGTTCGTTCTCAAATGGAGTGTTTGGTGTATTGCGTTGTTTCAGCCATTGAATTTCACTGAAAAGACACCACATGACTCCTCCCACCGTATTATGGTGTTCCCCAAGTTTTGGACTCAATCCGATGTCGATTGGTCCATGAAATTGCTCAATTCTGGTTCGTACGAAGTTTGTTATGAAATGGAGTGGTTGGTGTATTGCATAGTTGTAGAGATTGGATTTCACTGAAAACACATCAAATGACTCCTCCCATAATATTATGATGTTCCCCATGTTTTGGACTCAATCGGATATCGATTGATCCACGAAATTGGACAATTCCGGTTCGTACGAAGTTCGTTACGAAATACAGTGGTTGGTGTATTGCATAGTTGTAGAGATTGGATTTCGCTGAAAACCCACGAAGTGACTCCTCCCACCGTATTATGATGTTCCCAAAGTTTGGGACTCAATCTAGTATCGAGTGGTCCATGAAATTGGACAATTCAGGTTCATACGAAGTTCGTTATGAAATGGAGTGGTCGGTGTATTGCACAGTTGTAGAGATTGGATTTCACTGAAAACCCACCAAATAACTCCTCCCATCGTATTATGATGATTCCCCAATCCGATATCTATTGGTCCATGAAATTGGATAATGCAGGTTCGTACGATGTTCGTTCTGAAATGGAGTGGTTAGTGTATTGCATAGTTTTAGCCATTGCATTTCACTCAAAAGTCACCAAATGACTCCTCCCATCAGATTATGATGTTCCCCCAAGTTTCGGACTCAATCCAATATCGATTGGTCCATGAAATTGTACAATTCAGGTTCGTACGATGTTCGTTCTGAAATGGAGTGGTTAGTGTATTGCATAGTTTTAGCCATTGCATTTCACTCAAAAGTCACCAAATGACTCCTCCCATCATTTTATGATGTTCCCTATGTTTTGGACTCAATCCGATATCGATTAGTCCATGAAATTGGATAATTCAGGTTCGTATGAAGTTCGTTATGAAATAGGGTGGTTGGTGCGTTGCATAGTTTTAGCCATAGAATTTCACTCAAAAGACACCAGATTACTCGTCCCACCGTATTAGGATGGTCCTCAAGTTTTGGACTCAATCCGATATCGATTGGTCCATAAAATTGGACAATTCAGGTTCGTACGAAGTTCGTTACGAAATAGGGTGGTTGGTGTATTGCGTAGTTGTAGAGATTGAATTTCACTCAAAACCAACCAAATGACTCCACCCACCGTATTATGATGTTCCCCATATTTTGGACTCAATCCGATATCGATTGGTCCATGAAATTGGACAGTTCAGGTTCGTACGAAGTTCGTTATGCAATGGAGTGGTTGGTGTGTTGCATAGTTGTAGAGATTGGATTTCACTCAAAAATCACCAAATCACTCCTCCCATCACATTATGATGTTCCCCAAGTTTTGGACTCAATCCGATATCGATTGGTCCCTGAAATTGGACAATTCAGGTTCGTACGAAGTTCGTTATGAAATGGAGTGGTTGGTGTATTGCATAGTTTTAGCCATTGGATTTCACTCAAAAGACACCAAATCACTCCTCCCATCACATTATGATGTTCCCCAAGTTTTTGACTCAATCCGATATCACTTGGTCCATGAAATTGGACAATTCAGGTTTGTACGAAATTCGTTATGAAATGGTGTGGTTGGTGTATTGCATAGTTGTACAGATTGGATTTCACTCAAAACCCACCAAATGGCTCCTCCCACCGTATTATCTTGTTCCCCAAGTTTTGGTATCAATCCGATATCGATTGGTCCATGAAACTGAACAGTTCAGGTTCGTACGAAGTTCGTTATGAAATGGAGTGGTTGTTGTATTGCATAGTTTTACCCATTGGATTTCACTCAAAAGACACCAAATGACTCCTCCCATCATATTATGATGTTCCCCAAGTTTCAGACTCAATACGATATCGATTGGACCATGAAATTGGACAATTCAGGCTCGTACGAAGTTCGTTATGAAATGAAGTGGTTGGGGTATTGCATTGTGGTAGAGATTGGATTTCACTCAAAAGTCACCAAATGACTCCTCCCATCATATTATGATGTTCCCCAAGTTTTGGACTCAATCCGATATCTATTGGTCCCTGAAATTGGACAATTCAGGTTCGTACGAAGTTCGTTCTGAAATGGAGTCGTTAGTCTATTGCATAGTTTTAGCCATTGGATTTCACTCAAAAGTCACCAAATGACTCTTCCCATCATACTATGATGTTCCCCAAGTTTTGGACTCAATCCGATATCGATTGGTCTATGAAATTAGACAATTCAGGTTCGTACGAAGTTCGTTCTGAAATGGAGTGGTTGCTGTATTGCATAGTTTTAGCAATAGGATTTCACTCAAAAGACAACAAATGACTCCTCCCACCGTATTAGGATGTTCCCCAAGTTTTGGACTCAATCCGATATTGATTGGTCCATTAAATTGGATAATTCAGGTTCATACGAAGTTCATTATGAAATGGAGTGGTTGGTCTGTTGCATAGTTGTAGAGATTGGATTTCACTCAAAACCCACCAAATGACTCCTCCCACCTTATTATGATGTTCCCCAGGTTTTGGACTCAATCCGATATCGATTGGTCCATGAAATTTGACAATTCAGGTTCGTACGAAGTTCGTTCTGAAATAGAGTGTTTGGTGTATTGCATAGTTGTAGAGATTGGATTTCTCTCAAAACCGGCCAAATGACTCCTCCCACCGTATTATGATGTTCCCCAAGTTTTCGACTCAATCCGATATCGATTGGCCCATGAAATTGGACAATTGAGGTTCGTACGAAGTTCGTTCTGAAATAGAGTGCTTGGTGTATTGCATAGTTTTAGCCATTGGATTTCACTCAAAAGTCAGTGACCCCTCCCATCATATTATGATGTTTCCCAAGTTTTGGACTCAATCCGATATCGATTGGTCCATGAAATTGGACAATTCAGGTTCGTATGAAGTTCGTTCTGAAATAGAGTGGTTAGTGTATTCCATAGTTTTAGCCATTGGATTTCACTCAAAATTCACCAAATGACTCCACCCATCATATCATGATGTTCCCCAAGTTTTGGACTCAATCCGATATCGATTGGCCCTTGAAATTGGACAATTTAGGATCGTACAAAGTTCGTTCTGAAATGGAGTGGTTGGTGTATTGCATAGTTTTAGCCGTTGGATTTCACTGAAAAGACACCAAATGACTCCTCCCATCATATTATGATGTTCCCCAGGTTTTGGACTCAATCCGATATCGATTAGTCCATGAAATTTGACAATTCAGGTTCGTACGAAGTTCGTTCTAAAATAGAGTGTTTGGTGTATTGCATAGTTGTAGAGATTGGATTTCTCTCAAAACCGGCCAAATGACTCCTCCCACCGTATTATGATGTTCCCCAAGTTTTTGACTCAATCCGATATCGATTGGCCCATGAAATTGGACAATTCAGGTTCGTACGAAGTTCGTTCTGAAATAGAGTGGTTGGTGTATTGCATAGTTTTAGCCATTGGATTTCACTCAAAAGTCCGTGACTCCTCCCATCACATTATGATGTTCCCCAAGTTTTGGACTCAATCCGATATCCATTGGTCCATGAAATTGGACAATTCAGGTGCGTACGAAGTTCGTTCTAAAATGTAGTGGTTGGTGTATTGCATAGTTTTAGCCACTGGATTTCACTCAAAAGTCAGTGACTCCTCCCATCATATTATGATGTTTCCCAAGTTTTGGACTCAATCCGATATCGATTGGTCCATGAAATTGGACAATTCAGGTTCGTACGAAGTTCGTTCTGAAATGGAGTGGTTAGTGTATTCCATAGTTTTAGCCGTTGGATTTCACTCAGAAGTCACCAAATGACTCCTCCCATCATATTATGATGTTCCCCAAGTTTTGGTCTCAATCCGATATCGATTGGTCCATGAAATTGGACAGTTCAGGTTCATACGAAGTTCGTTATCCAATGGAGTGGTTGGGGTGTTGCACAGTTGTAGAGATTGGATTTCACTCAAAACCCTCCTAATGACTCCTCCAACCGTATTATGATGTTCCCAAAGTTTTGGACTCTATACGATATGAATTGGTCCATGAAATTGGACAATTCAGGTTCGTACGAAGTTCGTTCTGAAATGGAGTGGTTGGTGTATTGCATAGTTTTAGATATTGGATTTCACTCAAAATCCACCAAATGACTCCTCCCACCGTATTATGATGTTCCCCAAGTTTTGGACTCGATCCGATATCGATTGGTCCATGAAATTGGACAATTCAGGTTCGTACGAAGTTCGTTCTGAAATGGAGTGGTTAGTGTATTGCATAGTTTTAGCCATTGGATTTCACTCAAAAGTCAGTGACTCCTCCCATCACATTATGATGTTCCCAAGTTTTGGACTCAATCCGACATCCATTGGTCGATCAAATTGGACAATTCTGGTTCGTACGAAGTTCGTTCTGAAATGGAGTGGTTGGTGGATTGCATAGTTTTAGCCACTGGATTTCATTCAAAAGTCAGTGACTCCTCCCATCATATTATGATGTTCCCCAAGTTTTGGACTCAATCCGATATCGATTGGTCCATGAAATTGGACAATTCAGGTTCGTACGAAGTTCGTTCTAAAATGTAGTGGTTAGTATATTGCATAGTTTTAGCCATAGGATTTCACTCAAAAGACACCAAATGACTCCTCCCACCGTATTAGGACGTTCCCCATGTTTTCGACTCAATCCGATATCGATTGGTCCATCAAATTGGACAATTCAGGTCCGTACGAAGTTCGTTATGAAATGTAGTGGTTGGTTTATTGCATAGTTTTTGCCATTGGATTTCATTCAAAACACACCAAATGACTCCTCCCACCGTCTTGGGACGTTCCCCAAGTTATGGACTCAATCCGATATCGATTGGTCCACGAAATTGGACAATTCAGATTCGTACGAAGTTCGTTCTGAAATGGAGTGGTTAGTGTATTGCATAGTTTTAGCCATTGGATTTCACTCAACACCCACCAAATGACTCCTCCCACCGTATTATGATGTTCCCCAAGTTTTGGACTTAGTCAGATATCGATTGGTCCATGAAATTGGACGATTCAGGTTCGAACGAAGTTCGTCCTGAAATGGAGTAGTTGGTGTATTGCATAGTTTTAGCCATTGGATTTCTGTCAAAAGACACCAAATGACTCCTCCCACCATATTATGTTGTTCCCCAAGGTTTGGAATCAATCCGATATCGATTGGTCCATGAAATTGGACAATTCAGGTTCGTACGAAGTTCATTTTGAAATGGAGTGATTAGTGTATTGCATAGTTTTAGCAATAGATTTCACCGAAAAGACACCAAATGACGCCTCCCACTGTATTAGGACGTTCCCCAAGTTTTGGAGTCAATCCGATATCGTTTGGTCCATGAAATTGGACAATTCAAGTTCATACGAAGTTCGTTATGAAATGGTTGGTGTATTGCATAGTTGCAGAGGTTGGATATTACTCAAAACCCACCAAATGACTCCTCCCACCGTATTATGTTGTTCCAGAAGTTTTGGACTCAATCCGATATCGATTGGTCCATGAAATTGGACAATTCAGGTTCGTACGAAGTTCGTTCTAAAATGTAGTGGTTAGTATATTGCATAGTTTTAGCCATAGGATTTCACTCAAAAGACACCAAATGACTCCTCCCACCGTATTAGGACGTTCCCCATGTTTTCGACTCAATCCGATATCGATTGGTCCATCAAATTGGACAATTCAGGTCCGTACGAAGTTCGTTATGAAATGTAGTGGTTGGTTTATTGCATAGTTTTTGCCATTGGATTTCATTCAAAACACACCAAATGACTCCTCCCACCGTCTTGGGACGTTCCCCAAGTTATGGACTCAATCCGATATCGATTGGTCCACGAAATTGGACAATTCAGGTTCGTACGAAGTTCATTTTGAAATGGAGTGATTAGTGTATTGCATAGTTTTAGCAATAGATTTCACCGAAAAGACACCAAATGACGCCTCCCACTGTATTAGGACGTTCCCCAAGTTTTGGAGTCAATCCGATATCGTTTGGTCCATGAAATTGGACAATTCAAGTCCATACGAAGTTCGTTATGAAATGGTTGGTGTATTGCATAGTTGCAGAGGTTGGATATTACTCAAAACCCACCAAATGACTCCTCCCACCGTATTATGTTGTTCCAGAAGTTTTGGACTCAATCCGATATCGATTGGTCCATGAAATTGGACAATTCAGGTTCGTACGACGTTCTTTCTGAAATGGAGTGGTTGGTGTATTGCATAGTTTTAGCCATTGGATTTCGCTGAAAAGACATCAATTGAGTCCTCCCATCGTATTATGATGTTCCCCAAGTTTTGGACTCAATCCGATATCGATTTGTCCACGAAATTGGACAATTCAGATTCGTACGAAGTTCGTTCTGAAATGGGGTGGTTAGTGTATTGCATAGTTTTAGCCATTGGATTTCACTCAAAAGCCACCAAATGACTCCTCCCATCATATTATGATGTTCCCCAAGTTTTGGACTCAATCCGATATCGATTGGTCCATGAAATTGGAAAATTCAGGTTCGTACGAAGTTCGTTCTGAAATGGAGTGGTTAGTATATCGCACAGTTTTAGCCGTTGGATTTCACTCAAAAGTCACCAAATTACTCCAACCATCATATTATGATGTTCCCCAAGTTTTGGCCTCAATCCAATATCGATTGGTCCATGAAATTGGACAGTTCAGGTTCGTACGAAGTTCGTTATGAAATAGAGTGGTCGCTGTATTGCATAGTTGTAGACATTGGATTTCACTCAAAACCCACCAAATGACTCCTCCCACTGTATTATGATGTTCCCCAAGTTTTGGAGTCAATCCGATATTGATTGGTCCATGAAATTGGACAATTCAGGTTCGTGCGAAGTTCGTTATGAAATGGAGTGGTTGGTGTATTTCATAGTTGTAGAGTTTGGATTTCACTCGAAACCCACCAAATGACTCCTCCCACCGTATTATGTTGTTCCTCAAGTTTTGGACTCAATCCGATATCGATTGGTCGATCAAATTGGACAATTCAAGTTCGTACGAAGTTCGTTCTGAAACGGAGTGGTTAGTGTATTGCATAGTTTTAGCCATTGGATTTCACTCAAAAGTCACCAAATGACTCCAACCCCCATATTATGATTCTCCCCAAGTTTTGGCCTCAATCCAATATCGATTGGTCCATGAAATTGGACAATTCAGGTTCGTACGAAGTTCTTATGAAATGGAGTGGTCGCTGTATTGCATAGTTGTAGACATTGGATTTCACTCAAAACCCACCAAATGACTCCTCCCACTGTATTATGATGTTCCCCAAGTTTTGGACTCAATCCGATATTGATTGGTCCATGAAATTGGACAATTCAGGTTCGTACGAAGTTCGTCATGAAATGGAGTGGTTGGTGTATTGCATAGTTGTAGAGATTGGATTTCACTCAAAAGCCACCAAATGACTCCTCCCACCGTATTATGATGTTCCTCAAGTTTTGGACTAAATCCGATATCGATTGGTCCATGAAATTGGACAATTCAGGTTCGTACGAAGTTCGTTCTGAAATGGAGTGGTGAGTGTATTGCATATTTTTAGCCATTGGATTTCACTCAAAAGTCACCAAATGACTCCAACCATAATATTATGATGTTCCTCATGTTTTGGCCTCAATCCGATATCGATTGGTCCATGAAATTTGACAACTCAGGTTCGTACAAAGTTCGTTATGAAATGGAGTGGTTGGTGTATTGCATAGTTGTAGAGATTGGATTTCACTCAAATCCAACATGACTCCTCCCACTGTATTATGATGATCCCCAAGTTTTGGACTCAATACGATATAGATTGGTCCGAGAAATTGGACAATTCAGGTTCATACGAAGTTCGTTATGAAATGGAGTGGTTAGGGTATTGCGTAGTTGTGGAGATTGGATTTCACTCAAAACCCACCAAATGACTCCTCCCACCGTATTGTGAAGATTCCCAGGTTTTGGACTCAATCCAATATCGATTGGTCCCGGAAATTGGACAATTCAGGTTCGTATGAAGTTCGTTTTGAACTGGAATGGTTGGTGTATTGCATACTTTTTGCCATTTGATTTCAGTCAAAAGACACCAAATGACACCTCCCACTGTATTATGGTGTTCCCCAAGTTTTGGACTCAATCCGATATCGACTCTTACATCAAATTGGACAATTCAGGTTCGTACGAAGTTCGTTCTGAAATGGAGTGGTTAGTGTATTGCGTAGTTCTAGCCATTGGATTTCACTCAAAAGTCACCAAATGACTCCTTCCATCATATTATGTTGTTCTCCAAGGTTTGGACTCAATCCGATATCGATGAGTCCATGAAATTGGACAATTCAGGTCCGTACGAAGTTCGTTCTGAAATGGAGTGGTTGGTGTGTTTCATAGTTTTTGCCATTGGATTTCACTCAAAAGATACCAAATGACTCCTCCCACCATATTAGGACGTTCCCCAAGTTTTGGACTCAATCCGATATCGATTGGTCAATGTAATTGGACAATTCAGGTTCGTAAGAAGTTCGTTATGAACTGGAGTGGTTGGTGTATTGCTAGTTGTATAGATTGGATTTCACTCAAAACCCACCAAATGACTCCTCCCACCGTATTATGAAGATTCCCAGGTTTTGGACTCAATCCAATATCGATTGGTCCCTGAAATTGGACAATTCAGGTTCGTATGAAGTTCGTTTTGAAATGGAATGGTTGGTGTATTGCATAGTTTTAGCCATTGGATTTCAGTCAAAAGACACCAAATGACTCCTCCCACCATATTATGTTGTTCTCCAAGGTTTGGACACAATCCGATATCGATCAGTCCATGAAATTGGACAATTCAAGACCGTACGAAGTTCGTTCTGAAATGGAGTGGTTGGTGTATTTCATAGTTTTAGCCACTGGATTTCACTCAAAAGACACGAAATGACTCCTCCCACCATACTAGGACATTCCCTAAGTTTTGGACCCAATCCGATATTGATTGGTCAATGTAATTGCACAATTCAGGTTCGCACGAAGTTCGTTCTGAAATGAAGTGGTTACTGTATTGCATAGTTTTAGCCATTGGATTTCACTCAAATGTCACCAAATGACTCCAACCATCATATTATGATGTTCCCCAAGTTTTGGACTCAATCGGATATCGTTTGGTCCACGGAATTAGACAATTTAGGTTCGTACGAAGTTCGTCACGAAATGGAGTGGTTGGTGTATTGCATAGTTGTAGAGATTGGATTTCACTCAAAACCCACCAAATGACTCCTCCCACTGTATTATGATGATCCCCAAGTTTTGGAGTCAATCCGATGTAGATTGGTCCAAGAAATTGGACAATTCAGGTTCGTACGAAGTTCGTTCTGAAAAGGAATGGTTGGTGTATTGCATAGTTTTAGCCATTGGATTTCAGTCAAAAGACACCAAATGACTACTCCCACCGCATTATGATGTTCCCCAAGTTTTGGACTCATTCCGATATCGATTGGTCCATGAACTTGAACAATTCAGGTTCGTATGAAGTTCGTTTTGAAAAGGAGTGGTTAGTGTATTGCATAGTTTTAGCCATTGGATTTCAGTCAAAGGACACCAAATGACTCCTCCCACCGTATTATGATGTTCCCCAAGTTTCGGACTCAATCTGATATCGATTGGTCCATGGAATTGGACAATTTAGGTTCGTACGAAGTTCATTATGAAATGGAGTGGTTGGTGTATTGCGTAGTTGTTGTGGTTGGATTTCACTCAAAACCCACCAAATGACTCCTCCCACCGTATTATGATGTTCCCCAAGTTTTGGACTCAATCCGATATCGATTGTTCCATGAAATTGGACAATTCAGGTTCGTTCCGAAATGGAGTGGTTAGTGTATTGCATAGTTTTAGCCATTGGATTTCAGTTAAAAGACACCAAATGACGCCTCCCACCGTATTAGGACGTTCCCCAAGTTTTGGAGTCAATCCGATACCGTTTGGTCCATGAAATTGCACAATTCACGCTCGTACGAAGTTCGTTATGAAATCGAGTGGTTGGTGTATTGCATAGTTGTAGAGATTGGATTTCACTCAAAACCCACCAAATGACTCCTCCCATCATATGATGATGTTCCCCAAGGTTTCAGACTCAATCCGATGTAGATTGGTCCAAGAAATTGGACAATTCAGGTTCGTACGAAGTTCGTTCTGAAAAGGAATGGTTGGTGTATTGCATAGTTTTAGCCATTGGATTTCAGTCAAAAGACACCAAATGACTACTCCCACCGCATTATGATGTTCCCCAAGTTTTGGACTCATTCCGATATCGATTGGTCCATGAACTTGAACAATTCAGGTTCGTATGAAGTTCGTTTTGAAAAGGAGTGGTTAGTGTATTGCATAGTTTTAGCCATTGGATTTCAGTCAAAGGACACCAAATGACTCCTCCCACCGTATTATGATGTTCCCCAAGTTTCGGACTCAATCCGATATCGATTGGTCCATGAAATTGGACAATTTAGGTTCGTACGAAGTTCGTTATGAAATGGAGTGGTTGGTGTATTGCATAGTTGTAGTCATTGGATTTCACTCAAAACCCACCAAATGACTCCTCCCACTGTATTATGATGTTCCCCAAGTTTTGGAGTCAATCCGATATTGATTGGTCCATGAAATTGGACAATTCAGGTTCGTGCGAAGTTCGTTATGAAATGGAGTGGTTGGTGTATTTCATAGTTGTAGAGTTTGGATTTCACTCGAAACCCACCAAATGACTCCTCCCACCGTATTATGTTGTTCCTCAAGTTTTGGACTCAATCCGATATCGATTGGTCGATCAAATTGGACAATTCAAGTTCGTACGAAGTTCGTTCTGAAACGGAGTGGTTAGTGTATTGCATAGTTTTAGCCATTGGATTTCACTCAAAAGTCACCAAATGACTCCAACCCCCATATTATGATTCTCCCCAAGTTTTGGCCTCAATCCAATATCGATTGGTCCATGAAATTGGACAATTCAGGTTCGTACGAAGTTCTTATGAAATGGAAGTGGTTGGTGTATTGCTAGTTGTATAGATTGGATTTCACTCAAAACCCACCAAATGACTCCTCCCACCGTA
>NC_034013.1:7042238-7046551 GCF_000346465.2 Prunus persica | reverse complement strand
TTGGATTTCACTCAAATGTCACCAAATGACTCCAACCATCATATTATGATGTTCCCCAAGTTTTGGACTCAATCGGATATCGTTTGGTCCACGGAATTAGACAATTTAGGTTCGTACGAAGTTCGTTATGACATGGAGTGGTTGGTGTATTGCTTAGTTGTACACTTTGGATTTCACTGAAAACCCACCAAATGACTCCTCCCACTGTATTATTATGTTGCCCAAGTTTTGGACTCAATCCGATATCGATTGGTCCATGAAATTGGACAATTCAGGTTCGTATGAAGTTCGTTATGAAATGGAGTGGTTCGAGTATTGCATAGTTGTAGAAATTGGATTTCACTCAAAACCCACCAAATGACTCCACCCATCGTATTATGATGTTCCCCAAGTTTTGGACTCAATCCAATATCGATTGGTCCATGAAATTGGATAATTCAGGTTCGTACGAAGTTCGTTCTGAAATGGAGTGGTTAGTCTATTGCATAGTTTTACCCATTGGATTTCACTCAAAAGTCACCGAATGACTCGTCCCACCGTATTATGATGTTCCCCAAGTTTTGGACTCAATCCAATATCGATTGGTCCATGAAATTGGACAATTCAGGTTCGTACGAAGTTCGTTATGAAATGGAGTGGTTGGTGCATTGCATAGTTGTAGCAGTTGGATTTCACTCAAAACCCACCAAATGACTCCACAAACCGTATTATGATGTTCCAGAAGTTTTGGACTCAATCCGATATCGATTGGTCCGTGAAATAGGACAATTCAGGTTCGTACGAAGTTCGTTATGAAATGGAGTGGTTGGTGTATTGCATAGTTGTAGAGGTTGGATTTAACTCAAAGCCAAATGACTCCTCCCATTGTATTATGTTGTACCTCAAGTTTTGGACTCAATCCGATATCGATTGATCCAAGAAATTGGACAATTCAGGTTCGTACGAAGTTCGTTATGAAATGGAGTGGTTGGTGTATTACATAGTTGTAGAGATTGGATTCACTCAAAAACCACTCCCAAATGACTCATCCCATCATATTATGATGTTCCCCAAGTTTTAGACTTAATTCGATATCGATTGGTCCGTGAAATTGGACAATTCAGGTTCGTACGAAGTTCGTTATGAAATGGAGTGGTTGGTGTATTGCACACTTTTAGCCATTGGATTTCACTCAGAAGGCACCAAATGACTCTGCCCATCATATTATGATGTTCCCTAAGTTTCGGACTCAATCCGATATCGATTGGTCCATGAAATTGGACAGGACAATTCAGGTTCGTACGAAGTTCGTTATGAAATGGAGTGGTTGGTGTATTGCATAGTTGTAGAAGTTGGATTTAACTCAAAGCCAAATGACTCCTCCCATTGTATTATGATGTACCCCAAGTTTTGGACTCAATCCGATATCGATTGGTCCAAGAAATTGGATAATTCAGGTTCGTACGAAGTTCGTTATGAAATGGAGTGGTTGGTGTATTACATAGTTGTAGAGATTGGATTTCATTCAAAACCCTCCAAATGACTCCTCCCACCGTATTATGATGTTCCCCAAGTTTTGGACTTAATCCGATATCGATTGGTCCATGAAATTGGACAATTCAGGCTCGTACGAAGTTCGTTATGAAATGGAGTGGTTGGTGTATTGCATACTTTTAGCCATTGGATTTCACTCAAAAGGCACCAAATGACTCCTCCCATCATATTATGATGTTCCCTAAGTTCCGGACTCAATCCGATATCGATTGGTCCACGAAATTGGACAATTCAGGTTCGTGCGAAGTTCGTTCTGAAATGGAGTGGTTAGTGTATTGCATAGTTTTATCCATTGGATTTCACTCAAAAGTCACCAAATGACTCCTCCCATCATATTATGATGTGCCCCAAGTTTGGCACTCAATCCGATATCGATTGGTCCATGAAATTCGACAAATTCAGGTTCGTATGAAGTTCGTTCTGAAAGGAGTGGTTAGTGTATTGCATAGTTTTTATCCATTGGATTTCACTCAAAAGTCACCAAATGACTCCTCCCCATCATATTATGATGGTCCCCAAGTTTTGGACTCAATCCGATATCGATTGGTCCATGAAATTGGACAATTCAGGTTCGTACGAAGTTCGATATGAAATGCAGTGGTTGGTGTATTGCATAGTTGTAGAGATTGGATTTCACTCAAAAGAAACCAAATGACTCCTCCCACCGTATTATGATGTTCCCCAAGTTTTGGACTTAATCCGATATCGATTGGTCCATGAAATTGGACAACTAAGGTTCGTACAATGTTCGTTCTGAAATGGAGGGGTTGGTGTATTGTATAGTTTTAGCCATTGGATTTCACTCAAAAGTCACCAAATGACTCATCCCATCATATTATGATGTTCCCCAAGTTTTAGACTTAATTCGATATCGATTGGTCCGTGAAATTGGACAATTCAGGTTCGTACGAAGTTCGTTATGAAATGGAGTGGTTGGTGTATTGCACACTTTTAGCCATTGGATTTCACTCAGAAGGCACCAAATGACTCTGCCCATCATATTATGATGTTCCCTAAGTTTCGGACTCAATCCGATATCGATTGGTCCATGAAATTGGACAGGACAATTCAGGTTCGTACGAAGTTCGTTATGAAATGGAGTGGTTGGTGTATTGCATAGTTGTAGAAGTTGGATTTAACTCAAAGCCAAATGACTCCTCCCATTGTATTATGATGTACCCCAAGTTTTGGACTCAATCCGATATCGATTGGTCCAAGAAATTGGATAATTCAGGTTCGTACGAAGTTCGTTATGAAATGGAGTGGTTGGTGTATTACATAGTTGTAGAGATTCGATTTCACTCAAAACCCTCCAAATGACTCCTCCCACCGCATTATGATGTTCCCCAAGTTTTGGACTTAATCCGATATCGATTGGTCCATGAAATTGGACAATTCAGGCTCGTACGAAGTTCATTATGAAATGGAGTGATTGTTGTATTGCATACTTTTAGCTATTGGATTTCACTCAAAAGGCACCAAATGACTCCTCCCATCAAATTATGTTGTTCCGTAAGTTCCGGACTCAATCCGATATCGATTGGTCCATGAAATTGGACAATTCAGGTTCGTACGAAGTTCGTTTTGAAATGGAGTGGTTAGTGTATTGCAGAGTTTTAGCCATTGGATTTCACTCAAAAGTCACCAAATGACTCCTCCCATCATATTATGATGTGCCCCAAGTTTTGGCCTCAATCCGATATCGATTGGTCCATGAAATTGGACAATTCAGGTTCGTACGAAGTTCATTCTGAAATGGAGTGGTTAGTGTATTGCATAATTTTATCTATTGGATTTCACTCAAAAGTCACCAAATGACTCCTCCCATCATATTATGATGTGCCCCAAGTTTTGGCCTCAATCCGATATCGATTGGTTCCATGAAATTGGATATTCAGTTCGTACGAAGTTTCGTTCTGGAAATGGAGTGTTTAGTGTATTGCATAGTTTTTATCCATTTGGATTTCACTCAAAAGTCACCAAATGACCCCTCCCATCATATTATGATGTGCCCCAAGTTTTGGCCTCAATCCGATATCGATTGGTCCATGAAATTGGACAATTCAGGTTCGTATGAAGTTCATTCTGAAATGGAGTGGTTAGTGTATTGCATAGTTTTATCCATTGGATTTCACTCAAAAGTCACCAAATGACTCCTCCCATCATATTATGATGTGCCCCAAGTTTTGGCCTCAATCCGATATCGATTGGTCCATGAAATTGGACAATTCAGGTTCGTACGAAGTTCATTCTGAAATGCAGTGGTTAGTGTATTGCATAGTTTTATGCATTGGATTTCACTCAAAACCCACCAAATGACTCCTCCCACCGTATTATGATGTTCCCCAAGTTTTGGACTTAATCCGATATCGATTGGTCCATGAAATTGGACAATTCAGGCTCGTACGAAGTTCGTTATGAAATGGAGTGGTTGGTGTATTGCATACTTTTAGCCATTGGATTTCACTCAAAAGGCACCAAATGACTCCTCCCATCATATTATGATGTTCCCTAAGTTCCGGACTCAATCCGATATCGATTGGTCCACGAAATTGGACAATTCAGGTTCGTACGAAGTTCGTTCTGAAATGGAGTGGTTAGTGTATTGCATAGTTTTATCCATTGGATTTCACTCAAAAGTCACCAAATGACTCCTCCCATCATATTATGATGTGCCCCAAGTTTTGGCCTCAATCCGATATTGATTGGTCCATGAAATTCGACAATTCAGGTTCGTACGAAGTTCATTCTGAAATGCATTTTTTGATTGAACTGCCCCT
>NC_034013.1:7040006-7040903 GCF_000346465.2 Prunus persica | reverse complement strand
TACGTTATGAAAGGGGGCGTTTGGTGCCTTTTAAGTTTTTAGCCATTGGATTTACTCAAAAGGCACCAACCACTCCATTCATAACGAACTTCGCCCGAACCTGAATTGTCGAATTTCATGGACCAATTGTTATCGGATTGAGTCCAAAACTTGGGGAACATCATAATATGGTGGGAGGTGTCATTTGGTGACTTGAGAGTGAAATCCAATGGCTAAAACATTGAAATACACAAACCACCCCATTTTAGAATGAACTTCGTACAAACCTGAATTTTCCAATTTCATGGACCAATCGATATGGGATTGTGTCCAAAACCTGGGGAACATCATAATATGGTGGGAGGATTCATTTGGTGGGTTTTGAGTGAAATCCAATTTCTACAACTATGCAATACACCAACCACTCCATTTCATAACGAACTTCGTACGAACCAGAATTATCCAATTTCATGGATCAATCAGTATCGGATTGAGTCCACAACTTGGGGAACATCATAATATGGTGGGAGGAGTCATTTGGTGGGTTTTGAGTGAAATCCAATCTCTAGAACCATGCAATACACCAACCACTCCTTTTCATAACGAACTTCGTACGAACCTAATATTTTCCAATTTCATGGACCAATCGATATTGGATTGAGTCCAAAACTTGGGGATCATCATAATACGGTGGGAGGAGTCATTTCGGTCGGTTTTTAGCGGAATCCAATATCTACAACTATGCAATACACCAACCACACCATTTCATAACGAACTTAGTAAGAACCTGAATTGCCCAATTTCTTTGACCAATCGATATCGGATTGAGTCCCAAACTTGGGGAACATCATAATATGGTGTGTGGAGTCATTTGGTGACTTTTGAGTGAAATCCGATGGATAGAACTATGCAATACAC